>NC_064285.1:49971804-50059778 GCF_019186545.1 Solanum stenotomum | reverse complement strand
GGGGGAATCATTTGTTAGAATATTGTATACTTGAAAGTGAACTAAAGGAGGGTATTATTTTATCCATGAAATTTGTCCATTTGGCTCCTTAGTGCTTGCTGGACTTGATATCTATCTAATTTTTTTTTTCTGAACATGTTGAAGAGTATGTATGTATTCTTGGAAGAAATATAGCTTAGCACAATTAAATTTGGAATGTTACATTGACATTCCATTTTCTTTCCATGAACTTGCCTATAATTTCAGTGAGTGGCTTTAGAGGGTCTGCGACTAGTAGAGATAAAAATATTGTTGGCATACAGAAGTGTTATATACTGTACTTGTGAGCGTGTTGCATATTTAAGTATTGTGGTAGTTTTGATACTGAAGTTTTAATGCCTCTTGAAGAATAAAACTCTGCAGTTAGACATAGGGTTGTCCATGGTTTGGGATTGGTTATTGGTTATAATCAAAATCAAATCAATTTAGTTGGGTTTTGAAATTCGAAGACCAAAACTAACCAAACAAACAAATTAATCGCTAGGCCTTGGTATAGTAGGAGTGTGGTGTGTGCTCTCTTTATTTTGTAGATGTGTAGAAGTGCTCTTGTGAAGGGAAGTCGGAATTTTGGAGGTAGATTGATCAAGCCCACCCTATTCAAGTGATCGCCTTGAGTTGAACGAGATTGGAGATCACCTTAATGATTGTTCATAATGGGCCAATCATTTAACGTACATATGTAATGTAGTTTTTGCTTTTGTATCTTTGCCGTTCCTCGAAAGAAGATATTAATCATAGAGAAAATGGAATTTCCACAATACATTCAAATACTTGTGATACCATTTGAGAATACAAACTCTTGTTGCACCCCAAAAATGAATTTTTGTTAGAATCATTAGTAGAAATAAGAAAACAATATGCTCGATAGACATAGACACCTAATACAATCCACAAGAAAATTATTGTGGATTCAATTAAGCAATACTTATTATTACACGAATAAAGTGATTCAATTAAGAGAAAATGTGACTATCTAATATGACTCAACTCAATTAAGAGAAAATGTGACCATCTAATGTGACGTAGGATAGGTAAATATTAAAGTAATGAATTTTAATGGACTTAGTCTTATAGTTTTAATAATTGGAGAAAATTTAAGTGTTGGGGGAGCTCCAAATAGTATCATACCATCTATTTCTATGTTGCCAATCTCTTGTTTCTCATATGTGCACTCTTAGATCATGAAAGTTGATCGGTGTTTCTAGAAAAAATAATCTTTAAGGAACTGAGTTTTTCTTTTTTTATTTTTGCATGACTTCATTAGATATGACTTTTTGATAGAAATATAAAATTGAAAGAATTTAACAGTATAAAAGGGCAGATTTGTCAAATTATATTTTATTTATATTAATAAAAAATAGATGAAAAGAATTGTTACATGAAAATTGAAATAAGCAAGGTAAATGTAATATCGTAAACCACAAGAGAGGTTAATGTGATGGAGAGAAATGTGAGGGGAGATCTCTGAAATTACCCCTTAAATATATTTGGCTAACTTTATTATTTTATTTTAAGTAATGAAATAAATTTGGAAATGATCCATTCGCAAATCTCTTTCTCTGAAGTTGAGAACCAAATATGTGTAAGAATCTATTTATGAAATATGTGCAACCACGGTTGTGCCACAGATTCAAAGTTTAGAATAAATCATCGTCTGCCACGTAACATGAGGCGATGTGATAGTTTTAAATATATATATAGTAATTAGTTTATATAGAAATATAGTCATGATTTTTTTTTATTTTTAAAATAGCCAAATATGAACTAGCTACAAAAAAGAAGTTTGTTGCATGTATACATAATTGTATAAATATGTATTGATATTGTATAAATAAAGTATAAATTGTGTATCGATATTATATTAATAGTGCATAATACTAATTATATTGTATAAACAGTAGTTGTTCCTTTTCTTAATGAAATAATTTATAGTCCAATCTCCTTTTCCTCTATATCTAATACTTCACACGTCACACTATTAATTTACTCTTCATCTCCATTTGTTCTTGTTCAAAGTGATCTCCAGAAGTTGAAGAATAGCAACAAACTAGCAGAATAGATAAAGATTATTTTTTTGTTTGTCCCCAAGGATCATGTGGCGTAATTTGAAGGAAACAAAATGGGCAACTAACTTGTAACTCATTATAAGTAAATCCCCTACAATTTACTTTACTACTGAATAAAATGCAATATCACAAAAATCAATATATATAAATTGGTGAAATTAAACAAGATATATAAAATGCGGAAAACACTAACTCTACACCATGGTAAATGATATGAATTATGATCCATTGTGAATCAAGTAAGATCGGAATGAAGTTCAAAATAATCGGAACATTTGGAGAGGGAGAGTTGTCAAAAGGCACTAGCCGATCCCAAAGGCAAGTTGGGCGTTACTCTTTTTACTCTTTAATTAGTCGTTTAACGTGAGTTAAGAGAGAATAATTTTATATCACAAACAATTCAATCTACGTATCCTTTAAACATGACATATATATTTGGAATCCAAGTTCAAGAAGAAGAGAAGGAAGAAGGAGAAGAAGGAAGAATGGAGTAGAAGGGAGAAGAATTGAGAGAAGGAAAAATATTATTCCTTATTCTGTTAATCACACTAAACATAGGGATTTTATACCCTCTAAACACTAACTTTAACTAATTACTTGCTTATAATTAACTAACTTCACAATTAAACTAACGCTGTGAACTGACTATTTTACCCTTCTTCCTTATGCTACATTATCCTCAATACTCCCCCACAAGTTAGGTGGTGCAAATACATTAAACATCCCTAACTTGGAGCATAGATACTCATGTTGAATCTTGTTTAGTCCTTTAGTCAATAGGTCACCTTGTTGATGTCTTGTTGGTATATATTCATTCTTGATCATTCCTTTCTGAATCTTGTCCCTTATAAAATGACAGTCAATTTCTATGTGCTTTTCTCTTTCGTGAAAAAAACAGGATTTGCAGCGCAACCTTACCGTCATTATGTATCTGAACTGGTAGCTTGATCTTGACTCCTATTTCATTGAATAGTCCCAGAATCCAAGTCAAGTAGTTGTAGATGTCAAACTTCTGTATTCAGCTTCAACTGAACTTCTAGAGACTGCACTTTGTTTCTTGAATTTCCATCATATCAAAGAATCACCCATTTTAATCAAGAAGCCTGTTACAGATTTCCTAGAGTTTGAGCATGCTGCACAATCAACATCACAGTAAGTTGAGATCTGTTCTTGGCTGCTGCTTGATAGAAGTACTCCTTGTTTAGGTTGTTTTTTGATATATCTGATTATCCTGATAGCTGTTTCTAGTTGAGACTAGATCTGGTCTGGTTATGGCAAGGTATAGTAGCTTTTCAACAATCCTTTGATATGTAGCTACATTTTTGTTAGAGGATCAGTCTGTTCCTTTTTGAATCCTCCACATGATCATATACTTCCTTGGTAATACTAGTCAGCTTTACATTCTGTTCAAGTGGTGTAGCTATTGGCTTTGCAGCACTCAATCCTAGTTCAGAAATCAACTGATCCTATGCATACTTTCTTTGATGCATTATTAGAGGCGGATCTAGGATCTAGAGTCACTGGTGCCAAGCAGAGGCGGACCCACATGATTTGATAGAGGTGCACGTGCATCCGTTAACTTTAAAAAAAATCATGTGTATATATGTATATCTATCGTGAGAAATTGACATAAAGTAGGATATAATCAACAGTGCACCCATAAGAAGCGTAGGGGTGCCCTTGTTTAGTTGGTACAAGTCAGAGGAACCACTCGCGAGAATACGGTTCAAATCTAGCTAGAGTCTTATTTCATTATTTTTATTTTAAGTTTAGCTTAGAAATCATATTTGAGCCATTAGTTACCAATCAAATACTACATTATTCGCTAATTGTATTAAAAGTTTCGTTAACTACCTAAATTAAGATAGTATTGGTGCACCGAATCTTCAAATTTTTGACTCGTCTCTAATGCCCAGTAGACTCATCGATTAAATCAATTTTAGATTCTGATAGAATTATTCGTCTTCTGGTTGGATGGGAGAGCGGGATTGGGCGACGGACAAAAGGCTGAAGCTTTAATTAATGACAAATTTTTGTTGTTCAAAAGTTTAAAGGAAGAGCCAGAGTTTCAACGATGAAAAGGTTTTTTTTTTTTCATATTTAATCATATAAAAGAAAAGTCAAAGAGTTGAATTAAATTAGTTAACAAATAATTATAGATTAATACTTAATAATAAGTTAACAAGTAAAAAAAAATCAAAAAAACAAAAGAGAATGTGCCTTGTAGTTTAAAAAAAAAACGTTGCATGCAGTTAAAAAGAAGAATTAAAACCAAAAAAGCTGCCTGCAGTGGAAAAAGATTAAAACAAAAAGCTGCCTGCAGTTGAAAAAGATTAAAACAATAAGCTGCTAGGTGGAATCGATCCCACGAATTAAGACCCGTTAAGTAGATGGTCTACCACTGCAGCAAAGAATAGTTTTGTTCGCTGGATGGCACGTTTATTATTTATAATATATTGTATATAAATAGAGTTTCCGTCGAAGTTTGTGGGTGGCGTGGCACCCCACGGGCCTTAATAGATCCGCCCCTGTGCATTATTATTCCCGATTTTGATCTGGCAAATTCAATTCCTAGAAAGTATCTTAGTTCTCCTAAGTCTATCATCTTGAAGGCTTGTTGTAGTGCAGTCTTGGGTTCCTTGATCAATTGAAGACTGCTCCTAGTAATGAGCATGTCATCAACATAAATTAGAATGACAAATAACCCGTTTCCAGTTTTCTTTAAGAGTAGTGAGTGATCATACCGACTTTGACTGAATCCAAGTTGCAGAATTACTTCTAATAACTTTGTGTTCCACTGTCTTGGTACATGCTTCAGTCCATACAAGGATTTAAGATGTATACAAACTGGTCTAGACTCCCCCTGATTCTTAAATCCTTAAGGTAGGTCCATATAGATCTCATCATTTAAATCTCCTTGAAGGGAAACATTGTACACATCCATTTGATAGATATGCCAATGTCTGATAGAAGAAATAGCCACGATAGACCTCATTGTAACCATCTTAACTACCGGTGAAAATGTCTCATGATAATCAGTTTCTTCCTGCTGGTTATACCCTTTCGCTAGTATTCTAGCCTTGAACCTTTCAATCTCACATGTATTCTTGTACGTTATCTTGAAGACCCATTTGCAGCCAATTGGTTTCTCACCATTGGATAAAGGAACCACTGTCCTAGTCTTATTACTTTCTAAAGCAGTGATTTCTGCCTTCATGGCCTCCACCCATCCAGGGTCTGAAATAGCCTCAGTATATGAAGAAGGTTCTACTTTAGTTGAACTAGCAACAATAAAATGTTGGTAGTTAGAAGGCAGGTGATTATAGCTCATATAACTAGCTAAACCATGAGTCACACCAGGCTTTGATCTCTGAGTTGTGACAAAGTCTTTTAGCCATATAGGTGCAACGTTAGTTCTAGAAGACTTTCTTTGTTGTCCTTCTGATGTGTTGCTAGATTTAGGTTGAGACATGTCTTCTAAAGAAGATACAATAGATTGACTATCAGGTACTACAAAATCTTGAACATCAGGATTCTGAGGTAGACTTGGCTTTCTAATAACATCAGTATGTAAGAGCAACTAGTCAGTAAATACATCAAGAAATGGGGCTTGATGACCTTTCTGGAGTGTTTTGAAAGGAAATATGGACTTTCTGAATTCAACATCTTTGTTTACAAAAAACACACTATTAGTAAACTCATACAAGAGAGCCCGACACCAAAACGGACTATTTTTGAACCTTAAAAATCAAAAGGGATACTCTCTAAAAATACACATCAAAACGGACAGTTCACCCATTTATGAGCGAAGTATAACTATCATCTTTTAACACTGTCATCCCTATCAACTCTAAATCCATCTATGGTAATATTACACAAACTTTAAAGGTAGTTTGTCCATAAATGGGTGAACTACGATTCTTTTATTAACTCCCCACGTGAATCTATATCTCTTTCTTTCTCACATGAAGCTATATCTCTTTCTTCACCAATAAATTTGCGTTATACACTCCATATTTTCTCATTCATCTTCTACTTTTTTTTATACTTTATATTTTGAAATTTGATAGTCATGTCTCAATAATTGGAAAAGTTTGTATATTCAATTGAACTAGATGTTTGTAAATGCAAAGAGTATTATAAAATGAAAACATCGAGGACTCCAAGAAATCCTAGTTGTAAGTTTTGGAATTGTGCGCATTGAAAGGTGAAAAAGTTAAGTTGTTGTTCACTTCAAAATATTTGGATATTCACTTATTTTCTTATTTTAGGAAAATGATGGATGCAATTATTTTCGGTGGGCAGAAAACATGCTCATAGAAAAAGAAATATAGATGTTGTGCCTTATCTTAGTTGATTCAATTTGTTTTTAAACTATTAGAGTACGTCCGTAATTGAACGAACCACAATATTTTTTTTAAAAAAAGATTAGAGTTCTCTCCATTATGGACGGACCCTAAAAAAAATTTATAACAAAAAATATCCCTTAGTTCATGAACTGCAATATTTTTTTAAAAAAAAATGGAGTCCATCTGTAATTGGACAAATCCCAATATATTTTTTTTAAAAATGTGACATCTTATTATTTTTCATATATAATTATGCTCTTAGAAATTCATACAAATAAATTTAAAATTTTCAAAAAAAAAAAAAATACTCAATTGATATACTGCAATTGAGTATTTCTCTTAGAGCTGCAATTTTCCATTGGGTAATGAGTCATTTTGGTCACCTTTTTCATTCAATTTAATTGTAAATACTCAATATTTGAGAACTTTTGGACTCAACAGGACTAGACGTTGTAGAAATGAATAGACTTTGCTCCAGGTTGCATGACACAATGATGTAGTTAATGTAGGGAAACTAGTCATAGAAGGAATCATTGTCCCCGTCAACCTCAGTAGTTTTAACTGTTGTTGTAAGCAAATAAATTGTAAAATTTATTTTATGAAAAAAAATTCTCTAAGTTTTTTTATATTTTTACTATTGAAAAAGTCAGGATTTTATGTATTAAAAATTTCACAATACACTTAAAATTGAGAAAGCAATAAAAAGAATTGTAGTTCGCCCATTTGTGGGCGAACTACCTTTAGTTGATGTAATATTGTTTTAGATGAATCGGGAGTTAACGGGGATGATGATGTTAAATGATGGTAGTTATGATTCGCCTCTCCGTTTTAATTTGTGTTTTATAATGAGGATTCCTTTTGGTGTTTAGGGTTCAAAAAGTGCCAGAACCCTACCTATAACTAATTTTTTTTTTTTCAAAAAAATAATTATGTTTTTTTTTTTAAATAAAAATTTATCCCCTTCGCCCCCACCCCACTTTCCACCCAACCAGTACCTTCTGAACCAACAATGGAAGTCCCAATCATAACATTGTAAGCATCAGAAGTTGATGCTCCCTCTTTCTTCTTCAACCTGCAAGGTTGCAATTTCCTTATGTATGTATGTTGAAGGATCGTGAGCCATCCAACTTGTCAAACCTTTCCTTAAGATCCATCGATCCACACAAAATGTGCACTTGTAGAATACACTATACCACTAATCAAGCTCTGTAAAACTGAATTCATCAACCATCATAGAACAAGAACAATTGCAATTGCATCGTTCCCATTCTTTCATCCATGAACCATCCACCATTCCCAACATAGACCTGCTCCACAAAGAATAGTTAATTGAACATGAGTTAAGAGGGAATAATTTTTAACTATCATATTGTGAAAATTCACTCCTATAAAAGAAGGAGAATCTCCATGTTGTAGATCATCGAGTTTAATTTGAAGAGGCTAGGAATCGGAGAAATGAATATGTTAATCAAAGATGAGTTATAATTAATAGCGGCCACACAAAAGTAAGTAAAGGAAGAACACGTCTATGTTAATTAATAGCTGTAATAGTGGGAGATGAAAAATTAGCTAATTAAGTAGTTTTTTTTGAGCTATTGAAAATATATTGATAAATATAGGGAAAAAGATCAAAAAGGGAAAAAAACAGATAAATAGTCTTCTAGTCATAGAAATGTCATATATATATATATATATGTATTTGCTTGAAACACAATATAGACTAGAAAATGTTTTCCAATTTTTCAATGTTTGGTTGACGTAGATGTTTGGAAAATGTTTTCCAAATCAATTCATTTTTCTCAAATTTAAGGAAAATGATTTTCCTTCCAAAATTAAGGAAAACATTTACTCTAGTTCATCATTTAATTTTTTTTCTTACCCTAGTCATACTCCGTACCTGATCGTCCGCATTCAAAAAGATTTTTTAAAAAAAATTTCTTATTTTTTTGAAGGGAAAAGGAAAAATATACCCCAACCAGGGGCGAATTTAAGCTTAAAAAATGGGTCACCTGAACCTGTGGTCATCCGACAAAACTCGATGTATTACTTGTATAATTTTTAAAATATATCAAATAGCAACTGAAGGAACCCATGAACACAAACAACTAGATGGCTCACTGGTTTGAGTGTCAGTTTTCCACTTTGAGATTGAGGGATCGATTCCCAAATGTTGCATTTTCACAACCTTGCATTTCATTTTATTCACAAAAGAGTTTCTGCATTCAACCTTTTTAAAACTTTTTCTTATAATAAAATTTATTTATTTTGCTAATGTATTTAATATTTTTCTTATGAAAAATCTATATTTATTATTGCTAAAATAAATAAGGCCCCTCAAATTTGAAAGCCTAAATTAGTTACCTTTTTTCTTAAAGGGATAGAGCCGCCCTTGACAATGATGCACCCGTCTTCTTGAAATTCTAGATTCGCCTCTGCCCTCAACTATCGTAAATGGTATGCAGATACCCTTCGTCATACTTTTGGGACATTGGTGCCCATGTCATCCAAAAGCTAGAGTATATATACCCTTTATACTAACGTACATACACGTGTCATAATCTTATCCACTGACCCGACATTTATTAAATATCGGATTGACGGATAATATTGCGCCACATGTCCCTATTTAGTCTTATGTTAGAGTGAAGGGCATATATGCTCTAGTTTTTGAAGGGCATATATAAGCCACCCCCACCCAAGCCATTCCCGTCAATTTTTTTTTAAAAAAAATGTTTGTTGGAAAATATTTCAATTTTTTTTTTCATTTTTACGCCACCCCCCACCCAAGCCATGTCCGTCAATTTTTTTAAAAAAATAAAAAACTGTTTTTGGACCCCGCACCACCCCATCAAAAAAAATATTTCAAATTTTAACTTCTTTTTTTTTTAATTTCATTTTTTATGCCAACTCCGTACCCCACCCCCCCCACCGCGCCGCGACCCTGCCAATTTTTTTTAAATTCTTTTTGAAAAATACCTTCCTGGGTCGAAAGTTTGGGCTAGGCCCCGGGTTAGACCTCAGGGTCGATTTTGGAATGGTCATCGGGGTCTTCTTTTAGTTTGGATGTCGGGGTCGGGTCCTAGATCAATTATCAGGATTGATTTTCAGATCATAAATTATTTTCCTAAAGATTATTTTTCAGTCTCAAGCCAAAAATAAAAATATTTTATGAAAAATATTTTTCATTCACCAACCAAACATTAAAAAATATTTTCTACGCACCAACCAAACATGAGAAAATAAGTTAGAAATCTACCTATAGGAAAACATTTTCCTTCGTACCAAACACACCCTATGTTTCTATCCAACTTTTGTCCTAGTATTAGAAAACTTAACTTTTGTAAATAAACTTTTGATTAAAGTTATAATTTCTTTTGTTTAGATTACGTTTGAAGGATTATTTAATCATAAAATTGGTTTTAATAAAAGTATACCTTTTTGATAATTTTATTATTGGAGTATTAGAAAATAATAGATTCTAAATTTAGCAAGCTTTTGATCATAGATATAATTTTTATTTTTATTTTTTTTGAAAAAATTAAAGTTAGAGTTGTATTTGATATACTTTTTGCACAGGGTATATCAAATACGACTCTAACTTTACCGACTTTAATTTACCTTTATATGTTTTTCTATATAAATAAAATATAATTGGGCCTAATGACCACATTTAATTAAAAAAGAATTGATTATGTTGGGAAGTTCTTCAAATTTGGAAATCAAACTTCAAATTTAATTAAGTTTTTATAACGAAACACTATTTTTCAAATAAAATAATAATAAAAAAGAAGAAAGAATATATTTTAATGGCCAAACAAATAAAATCACTAGAACTAGTGTGACATAAAAAGAGTGGATGGTTTTAATTAGGAAGGTTGAGCAAGTGAGGGGTACATTGAATTGATTTCATAATTTTTGGGTAGTTGGGAGTGGTATCCAAATGCATTTATGGGTTACTTACACCAAATAAATAAGTATAGTTGAGTTGAGTCACTCTTACATCTTCTTTACCAACAATAACAATGTCTGTGTTTGGAGTGACCCTCAACCCCATAGTTTTTTCTTGCAAAATTTCCCATTTCCAAAGTAGGAGATTGAATTGTTTAGCTAATGATTTGCATTTGCCTCACTCTCCATCTTCACTCCACCTTCCCATTTTATCATCTCAACAGGTTAGCATTTGTAATACATACTCCTTCAACTTTATTGCACTTTAAATTTATTATTAATGGAAAAATCACTCATTTTTAGCTAAGTATCAATAGGGGAAAACAAAAAGTGATACTTATAGACAAAGTGGAATGACTTTTCATACAAAAAGTTGTTGAGTTGACCAATTAGCTTTTTGATTTTGATGCATTAACAAAAGAGTTGAGTGACGATATCATATGGTCCATATGCCTACTCTAATAGCTAGTCACAAAACTATTGAGCTACCTACTATATTAGTAAAATGAGACTGATTTTATCATATTATAAGTAACTAAACCTTAATACATATAACTGTAACATCAGAAACTTTATCATATAACAATAAAGTCATCTATTGATGAATACATTTTTATCGTGACAACAATAACCTATCCAGTGTAGTTTCATAGAGTGGTCTTGGGAGGATAGAAATGAGAGGTAGATAGGCTGTTTCTGATAGACCTTTGGCTCAAGACAAGAACATTTTAGAAAAAAGTCATAATGGAAGTACAAGAGACAAGAGAAGATTTTGTGTTGTGTCCACCAACATAACTTAATTTAGTTCATAGACACCCCATTTTCTTTTGATTTATTTTGTAGGGTTGCTTTAAGAAAAAATAAAAAAGTGGGGTTGGCTTGTGGGGTCAGGGACCTTTTTATCATTTTAAAAACTTCGGAGATAAAATACAAGTTTTAAGAAATCATTTTCTTGCCAACACTTCAACTATTAAATAAATTTAATCCCTCCAAAAATAAAATACAATGGCAATATAATTTTTTTTAATATATTGGGTTATCAGAAAACCCTTTCCCGATGAAACCTCAGAACTTTGTTCTCCAATGTGGCTTTTGATCTTTCATATACCAGCTTTATCGATTTCATAAACCTCCATAAAATACCTTTCTCCAAGAACCAACCTTTCCATTTTCCATTCTTGAAACCATAAATAAACGTAAGATCCCATAATCGTTTTCTTGAAGATTTCAAACGAAGTGAATCGGGTCTCTTTTGTTCAATCTTCTTTCCCAAGTTCAGTTGAATCTTGTTCAATCTTATTCCTCTCAGGTAAGTTTAATCGTATTTCTAGTAACTTTTAGTCCTATTTGATTTATTTTTTAGTTGCGGTAGTGTAGTGAAGTTTAGATTTTTGCTTAGACTTTTGAAAATATGGCCCTTTTTAGGTTATGTTTTTGATTCGGCATCTTTAATGACGTTTTGGTTTGAATAATGCATAGAATTTTTTTGAAAGTTTTATGTTAGTGATTTGAAAACTTTTACTGTATTTTGTTCGATTTTAATGGTGTTTATGTCAATGACATTGTCGATTTCTGTTTGAACTGCTACTTCTTTTGCATGGGTTTTTAACGTAAGCTCTGATTGTGCTAATAGATTAGTGGTCTATATTTTGCGATGACAAATTTATTTTTGCTTGTATATAGTATAATATGGCTAAAACTAGAAGCGACATCATTAAATGATCTGGTCCTAATGCTTCTAAAACTAAGAAAAGAAAGGCTGAAGAAGTTTCCAAAGCTTCAAAATAGAAAAAAATTGTTGTGTAAGAACATGAGTCAAACTTTGATTCTCATACAATGACCGAGATTGACAACTACCAGGACAGTAGTGCCCAATCTAGTGATGATGTTGAATCTAGTAATGATAAAAGTGACAGTGAAGATGAGCGTAGTAGAGATACCCAAATTGGTGATGAGGATGAAGATCCCCTGTCTTTGTCAATTTGTGCAAGAGACATTTCTGGTAAGTCGTATGATTTAAAGACATGGATAGATGATATATGATCATTTCTAGCAAAAAATTATGTTAGAGCAAGGATGACTGTTTATCGTGATTTAATAAATCTTCTAGCTCAAGAAAAAATTTATGAAGATTTTAAAAGTACTTGTTTTGGACACTTGAGGCATATTCCAGAACATTTCAACTTCAATGGACAGATGGTTCATTATACGTTGTTGCGACGTGTGAAAAGTGACAAAAAATTACATGAAATTTGGTTCTGTGTGAATGATAAGCCTGCTTGTTTTGGCTTAAGAAAATTTGCATTGATTATGGGGTTGAATTGCTCAGCGTACCCATGTGATGCAAAATTGAAAAGAGTTCTTGAAAAGGGAGAGGAATTTTACTACAAGGTGACTAAGAATAAGAACATTACTGCTACAAAGTTGATGTGTTTGATCAAGAGTTCCAAGTTGAATAAGGAGCAGAAGTTGAAGTGCTCTTTGGTTGTGTTCGTCCACACGATGCTTCTTTCCCATGATCGATCTAAAATCGTGGATTCAAACCACATTAAGATGGTGGATGATTTAGATTTCTTCTATAGTTACCCGTGGGGAAAGAGAGTTTTAATTTAACATTGACGTATCTGAAGAATGAAATCAATTTGAAGAAGGAGAGTGAAGTGTATAATGAAAGAGGAAATACATCGTATGCTCTGTAAGGCTTTCCCATTTCTGGTACTTCTTATAAATTATATAGTTGATTTATAATAAATTCTTACATATTTGTGTAGTATTTTGTAGCCTTTGTTTATTTATTTGTTCTTCTATTAATTTCAAGTTTGGATATATGAGGCTTTTCCTCATCTTGGAAAGTATGCCAAGAAGTCCTTGGATTCTCCTTTGTCCATTTTTCGTTTACTTAGATAGCACACCACAAAAAATGATAATATTATCAAAGGTGATCCATTTAAGTACAAAGGAAAAAGTACCAAGGTACAAAGTTTATTTATTATTATTTAGCAATATTTATAAATTGATGAATGTCATTTAATAATTGCATATATTTTTTTCGTAGGTTGTGCACCCATACCTCACACCTACTGTCCGTGAGACAAAAAAGAATAAGTTGGCAACATTAAAGCCATCTATAGACGAAGTGAAGGATATAGTCCTCGATACCTTAAAGGCAAATTTGAAAAGTGTGACTGTCCTTACTTCAGTAGTAGAGAATGTGGAGGATGAGTATTTAAGTGATCACAATCCTAATCAACCTTGATTCGGCAATAAGATGGTGGCAGAAGTGGAAAATGAAATGACTTACTCATCACCACCAACCTCACCATTAAGCTCCATCACAATACCCATCACGTCCACTTCTTTTTCCACTTCTGCCACATCAGTGGCCAAACCTTCTCTTCATCCAACTTTTTCTCTTCTTCATTCTCTGTTATCTTCTCCTCTTGTTGTTCTTTCTCTTCTTGTCCACTTGCTTCATTTTTCTTCCCTTCCAACTTCTCCTTTTCACTTTCTTCTTATTTCTTTTCTTCTAGCTTCTCTTCTTTTTCTTCATCGTTCTCTTCCAGCTTCTCCTTTTATTTTTCTGTCATCTTCTCCTCATCTTGTTTTTTCTCTTCTTGTTTCATCTCCTCTTCCTTCATCCCTTCTACAACTTCATCAACTTCTTCAGCAAAATATTCATCAACTACAACAAGATCATCATCGACTATAGCTAATGGAAGGATCTCGTCATCAACTATTGGTGCTAAAAAGTTGTCATCATCTACTGCAAGATCAGTGGCTAAGCATTAATACAAATAAATTATTTTACAGAAATAATATATAAATTTATCTACCTTCTTTTTGTTGTTCTTTTCAGTTCTTCTCAATTTCTCCTCTCGTACATAAGCAACAATTTCCACTGTTGATTGCTCGAGGGATGCAACATGCTCACACAACTTTTCATCTTTAGACTTAATTGGTACAAAATTCTCACAAGGTTGATTAAGATTGTGATCACTTAAATACTCATCCTCCACATTCTCTACTACCGAAGTAAGGACAATCACATTTTTCAAATTTGCCTTTAAGGTATCGAGGACTGTGTCCTTCACTTCGTCTATATATGGCTTTAATGTTGCCAAGTAATTTTTTTTTGTCTCACGGACAATAGGTGTGAGGTAAGGGTGAACAACCTATGAAAAAACAATATATATAAATATTACATGACATTCACCAATTTATAAATATTGCTAAATAATAATAAATAAACTTTGTACCTTTGTACTTTTTCCTTTGTACTTAAATGGATCACCTTCGATAATATTATCATTTTTTGCGGTGTGCCATCTAAGTAAACGGGAAATGGACAAAGGAGAATCCAAAGACTTCTTGGCATACTTTCCAAGATGAGGAAAAACCTCATATATCCAAACCTAAAATTAATAGAAGAACAAATAAATAAACAGAGGCTATAAAATACTACACATATATAAAAAAATTTATCATAAATCAACTACATAATTTATAAGAAGTACCAGAAATGCCCGGGGAAATCTATACAGAGCATACGATGCATTTCCTCTTTGATTATACACTTCACTCTCTCTCTTCAAATTGATTTTATTCTTCAGATATGTCAATGTTAAATTAAAACTCTCTTTTCCCCACGGATAACTATTGAAGAAATCTAAATCATCCACCATCTTATTGTGGCTTGAATCCACGATTTTAGATCGATCATGGGCAAGTAGTATTGTGTGGATGAACAAAACCAAAGAGCACTTCAACTTCTCCTCCTTATTCAACTTGGAACCCTTGATCAAACGCATCAACTTTGTAGTAGTAATGTTCTTATTCTTAGTCACCTTGTAGTAAAATTTCTCTCCCTTTTCAAGAACTTTTTTCAATTTTGCATCACAGGGATATGCTGAGTAATTCAGCCTCGTAATCAATGCAAATTATCTTAAGTCAAAATAAGAAGGCTTATCATTCACACATAACCAAATTTCATGTAATTTTTTGTCACTTTTCACACGTCGCAACAACATATAATGGAACATCTGTCCATTGAAGTTGAAATGTTCTGGAATATGCCTCAAGTGTCCAAAACAAGTACTTTTAAAATCTTCATAAATTTTTTCTTGAACTAGAAGATTAATCAAATTACGATAAACATCCATCCTTGCTCTAACATAAATTTTTGCTGGAAACGATCCTATCTCATCTATCCATGTCTTTAACTCATACGATTTACCAGAAATGTCTCTTGCACAAATTGGCAAAGACAAGAGATCTTCATCCTCATCACCAGTTTGGGTATCTCTACTACTCTCATCTTCACTGTCACTTTTATTATTACTAGATTCAACATCATCACTAGACTGGGCACTACTGTCCTGATAGTTGTCAATTTTGGCCATTGTATCAGAATCAGAGTTTGACTCATGTTCCTCCACAACAATTTTTTTCTTTTTTGAAGCTTTGGAAACTCTTCCACCTTTCTTTTCTTATTTTTAGAAGCATTAGGACCAGATTGTTTAATGATGCCGCCTCTAGTTTTAGCCATACTGTACTATATACAAGCAAAAATACATTTGTCATATCAAAATATCGACCACTAGTCTATTAGCACAATCAGAGCTTACATTAAAAACACATGCATAAGAAGTAGCAGTTCAAACTGAAATCGACAATGTCATTGACATAAACTCCATTAAAATCGATCAAAATACAGAAAAAGTTTTCAAATTGCTAACATAAAACTTTCAAAAAATTTCTATGCATTATCCAAACCAAAACGTCATTAACGATCCTGAATCAAAATATAAACTAAAAAGGGTTAGATTTTCAAAAGTTTAAGCAAAAATCTAAACTTCACTACACTACTGCAACTATAAAATAAATCAAATAGGACTAAAAGTTATTGGAAATACGAGTAAACTTACTTGAGGGAAAGAAGATTGAACAAGATTCAACTGAACTTAGGAAAGAAGATATTGAACAAGAGAGACCTGATTCATTTCGTTTGAAATCTTCAGGAAAACGATTATGGGATCTTACGTTTGTTTATGGTTTCAAGAATGGAAGATGAAAATGTTGGTTCTTAGAGAAAAATGTTTTATGGAGGTTTACGAGATCGATACAGCTGGTGTATGGAAGATCAAAAGCCACATTGGAGAACAAAGTTCTGAGGTTTAATCGGAAAAGGATTTTCTGATAACCCAATATATTAATTTTTATTTTATATATATTGTATTTTATTTTATTTTTGGAGGAATTAAATTTATTTAATATTTGAAGTGTTGGGAAGAAAATGACTTCTTAAAACTTGTGTTTTATTCCCCAAGTTTTTAAAAGTGATAAACATTAGGTTCCTGACCCCACAAGTCAACCCCACCTTTTCACCTTTTCTTTAAGTAACCCTACAAATAAATAAAAAAGAAATGGGGTGTGTATGGACTAAATTAAGTTATGTTGGTGGGCACAACACCAAATCTTCTCGACTTAATATCACATTAAGTCTTTAGAGTGACTATTTTGCCCACTCTCACAAGAGACAATAGATAATAACAAAAACAACAGATAGTAGCAGAACAATACTACAATAATAATTCTATAATCGAACTACACGAAACAATATATAGTAACATAAATTGAAGAACAAGAAACTAAGAGTAGTACTATGACTACTAGTAAGGACAACAAGACAATACACTCCTACCTGCTAACCTTTTACCCTAATTCCTGTCTTCCACACTTTCCTATCTAAGGTCATGTCCTTTGTAAGCTGTAAATACGCTATGTCATGTCTAATCACTTCTCTCTAATACTTATTCGGTCTACTTCTGCTTCTCTTGAATTCATCCATAGGCCACCTCTCACACCTACGCACTAGGGCATCCGTGTTTCTCCTTATCACATGCTCGAACCATCTGAACCTTGCTTCTCGCATCTTGTATTCATCGAAGTCACTTCCACCTTGTTTCGGATATCCTCATTTTTAATCCTATCACTCCTAGTATATCCATACATCCATCGCAACATACATTTTATCTTTTAGTGAATAATATTTAGTGACGTTGTTACAATGATAAAGTTCAATTACTTTTTTTTTTGTAACTTAAGTGTTATAGTTGGTTCAGGAGCATATCTAAAACTAATCTTTGGTTCTTTTTTTTGGTAACCAACATTTTGTATTAATCACCAAAGCATCAACATTATAGATCTACAACTAGCTAGTTGACATACTAGCTATCTCACATCAGAGAAAAAAAAAACTATATCAAAACTCACTAGCCAGTCTTTCTTCTCAAAGAATCGCTGGTTCCGCTCTAACCATATGGCATAGACACATTCAGGGTGTATAGGATTTTAAAGGCCCGAGCTCTCATCGTTCTTCCTTTTGCATTCTTTATCACCCATTCCATGTGTTGTTCCCATGTCGTGTCTTGGATAATAGGTGTCTGCAACCATAATAGGATTCTACTCCACAGCTGCCTAGAAAAGGTACATTCATGATCTCTAGATTCACGGGAGTTCTGGCAGAAAACACAATCTGGTTCCACGTCAATCCTCCACTTTGCTAATCGATCAGTAGTAAGCAACTTTCCATGTACTGGCAACAATATTATAAACTGAGCTTTAGGTATAGCAACATTTTTATACATTAGGTATTTCCATGTCACCTTAGGATAGACATGGAGAAGGTGAAAATAAATCTGCTTAATAATACTTTCGACAGAGATGGTTAGTTGCACCTGTGCTACAACCTCCCTGGCTTCTAAGATCTTTCGGATGATCAACATGCCTGAGAGGGAATACTAATATCCTCAATCCTTTTTCCTTTGTATAGTATTCATTGATCCATCTAATCCATAATTTATCTTCTTTATGAGTAAGATTCCAATAGGTCTTGGCAATATCAACTTTGTTCCAAATGACCATGTTTATGAAATTTAGTCCACCACAAGCTCTAGGTACACACACCTTCTCCCTGGAGACGAGAGCTTTCTTTGTAATTTTATTTGTACCAGACTATACAAAGCTTCTACAGTAGGCTTCAATCAACTTAAGTACTTTAGTTGGCATCTGGAATAATTGAGACCAATAGGATTGAACTCCAAATATCACTAACGGTACAAGTTGTGTTCTCCCAGCAAAAGAGAGGTTTTTGGCTGTCCAGGGGGTGATTTTGCTCACTATCTTTTCTATTAATGGTTGCCACTGGATGAAAGAGATTTTTTCTATGGATAGAGGAACACCAAGGTTTTTAAATGGTAATTCTTCTGCCGCCATCCAAAGTGTTGCACAATTCTATCTTTTACTACTTGTGTCACTCCCCCAAAATAGATAGTACTTTTCCCTAAGTTTGCTTGTGATCCCGATGCTGTAGAGAACTGACCAAATGCACTATCTAAGGCTGCTGCTGAGTTAAAATCACCTTTAGAGAACAATAGTAGATCATCTACACAGCTCAAATGAGTAATATTAAGTTTAGCACATCCTGGATGGTAGCTGAACCCTCTCACATGATTGAGATCATTTAGCTTCCTACTTAGGTATTCCATTGCAGTGGAAAAAAGATAAGGAGAGGTTGGATCTCCTTGTCTCGGACCTTTTGCAACACCAAATGGACTGGTTGTTTCTCCATTGATCATGATTGTATAATTTACTGATTGCAAACACTCCATAATCCAGGAGATAAACCTGTTTGGGAATCCCAAACCTTCCATTACTTGCTTGAGGAAGCGCCATTTGACAGAACCATAAGCTTTTTAGAGATCAATCTTTATCATGGATCGTGGGGAAACCTGTTTTCTGCCATACTCCTGGACTAGGTCCTGAGCAAGTATGATGTTATCAACTATTTTCTTTCCAGGTATAAATCTTGCTTGAGCAACACAAATGGAACTTTCTATCACTTTCTGTAACCTGGCTGCTAAGACCTTGCCTATAATCTTATACAAAATTGAGCAACAGGCAATAGGCCTAAAGTCTTTCAATGTTTGAGGTCTAGAATTCTTTGAGCTCTAACATTTGTTTCTTCTGAGTTCTATCCTTCACCAAAGCAGAGAAATACTTGGTATTGGAATCACCAAGTAATGGCTGTTAAGACCTTGGCTATAATCTGCATGCTCGGCTTGCACATTAAAAAACTTAAATGGAACTTTCAGGTCACTATCGAGTGTATGTAATGTCATTTGCATTAGGGGAGTGATCTGAGATAAAGGGCACTCCATAATCTGTTATAATGTGTCCCCATTGTAACATCAACTCATGGTTTCCGAAAGCTCCGTCTGTTCTGCTACAGATCCTATCAATACCAATTTGCTTGTTATACAAAGTATCTTTGGTTCATTATATACTTAGTTCAGCTGCTGTACAGGGTTATTATTATTTTTATTTTTACTTTTTGCAGTTGATGGAGCGGTTGTTGAATAAGGAGGACTTGAATGAAGCAGAAGCAGAGGCCTCACTGGATTTCTTGCTAAAAGATGGCAGTGAAGCACTCATTAGTGCTTTTCTTGTTCTCTTAAGAGCTAAAGGAGAAACCTTTCGAGAAGTACATATATATTTTAACATGTCATCAATTGTATGTAGAATGAGTAAATCTCTCACTTTTTCATGCTTAATAAATGTAGGTTGTAGGTCTAGCAAGATCGATGATCAATTGTTGCAGAAAGGTTGAAGGCCTGAATGACTGTGTGGACATAGTTGGAACGGGGGGTGATGGAGCCAATACGGTGAATATTTCTACGGGAGCAGCTATTCTTGCTGCAGCTTGTGGTGCTAAAGTTGCTAAGGTTAGATTGACAACATTAATTATTTATTGGGAGTTTTTCACTTGTAATGAGCTAAGTTATATATGCAGCAAGGGAATAGGTCCAGTTCTTCTTCTTGTGGAAGTGCTGATGTTTTGGAAGCCCTTGGAGTCGCCATTGAATTAAATCCTGAGGTGAGTGAAAGGGAGTTTATGTAATCAACTAAAAAGTATTTACGCAATCAAGAATCGAACCTTCACCAACAAGGTTAAAATTGAGATGATTTTATATGGAATAGGGAGTGAAGAAATGTGTGGAAGAAGTTGGGATAGGTTTCATGATGTCCCCATACTACCATCCAGCAATGAGGATAGTGACACCTGTGAGGAGGAAGCTTCGAGTGAAGACTATATTTAACATCCTAGGGCCTTTGCTCAACCCTGCTTGGGTACCTTTTGCTGTTGTTGGAGTGTACAAACAAGATATAGTAAGCTTTCTGACGACTCTGTGTTTTCGGTGATATGATTTCATACAGACATTCATATATATGTGTGTAGGTCAGCAAGATGGCCAAAGCATTACAAAGTTATGGCATGAAAAGAGCGTTAGTTGTTCATTCTGAAGGTTTAGATGAAATGAGTCCTCTTGGTAAGTTCTGTTTGTATTATGTATATAAGTTTCGACTTGGCTTTATCAATCATGCTATGGGAATGCACATGCAGGACCTGGAGTAGTCCTTGATGTTACACCTGAAAAGATAGAGAAATTCTCTTTCGACCCACGTAAGAATCCTTATTCTATAATTCAAGCATGGGGGGGGGGGGGTAGCAGCTAGGATTTTAAGTTTATGGATTTTCAAGATTCAAAGAACAACTTACTGCAAAAAATAATATATAGCATAACATTGGTCCATACTAAAATTAGTCGAAGTAGAGATGATGCATCATCAATAGTAAAAGCTCACTTGATTAGCACTTTAACTGGCTTTGCAACTACGCATTTTCTTTTGATTGCTTGTGCAGTTAATTACTACTGATTGCAATACAAAAGAAAATGAGGTAACATTCTGAGGCACATCTCAGTTGTTGTTGCATTTTGACTCCAAAAGAAGAAAATAAGAATGAATCATTAGCTTTCTCAGCATCAAATTCTATAACTAACATTTGTGTATTATATTATTGCAGTTGATTTTGGTATACCTCGCTGCACTTTAAGGAACCTTAAAGGGGGAGGGCCGGAGTACAATGCTGAAGTACTAAGGCGTGTGCTTTCGGGTGAAAGGGGGCCAATTGCAGATGCATTAGTAAGTCATTGTATTCCTCTTTGATCATTTCATGATAAGTGTATTCCTTAGTGGTTATTTGTGACACTACATAGATTATATTATACCTTTTTCTCTCATATGTTATACCTGAACCTCACACGACATCTTAGACGTAGCAATATTAGTTAAGACTCGTGACACGTAAGGTCATCAATCATCAGCTAGTAGACGGTGGAGCAAAATTCAGCTCATGTACTGTTCATCGATTGTTTGGATTGGTAAATATTTTTGTGCAAAGTCTTGCTTTATCCTGAACAACAAAGTCTATGTCTCCAGTACTACAAGTGTTTTACTTGAATGGGACAATGTGTTTCTTATTAAGGATGACTATGATTAGCCTTTTTATGGATTAGAAGTTTCATATATTGACAGTATAAAAAATTAATGCCTTAACTGGATGTTTTAAGTTATTATATCGGACTTGCTATGAAAGATTACTTGTTATTGTAAATTCATAACAATTTATAGAATTGGAACTCTTACTGATCATGTCATGCCTCTGTGTAAATGGAAATTTAGATACTGAATGCCGCAGCAGCATTATTAGTCAGTGGGAGCGTTGGTAACTTAGCTGAAGGAGTAGCCGTGGCCCGTATGACACATGAATCGGGGAAAGCTCTCAATACTCTTAATCATTGGATTGGTGTTTCGACGGTAAGTCAAAATCATACTACTGAAATACAGATTTCAATTGATGGTGTGGCTATCTTTTTCTGGCAAAACTATAAAGTTTGAACAAATGAAGAATATTGCCTTGTTGATTTGCAGATTTCTTTCTTTATGTAGAAATGCAAATGGCAAAAGAGATTAATGTTGGAAGAAAACACATAATTAATTTTAATGATAAAAAAAATAATAACTTTATGACTTTACTATCGATGATAATACAATATTTAGTTTTATAACTTTACAAATACAATGAACATTAAAATTTACCGATCACACATGAACTTAACATTTTATACTAACTGTGATTTGTTTTATTTTTTTTATGTTAAGGATATTGTATTACATTTATAACAAAAGGGTCATACAAAGAGCGAGGTGCTGCAGAAGAATTTGCAGATGAGTGTTATTTATCATGCATATGGTGGTATTTGTAGAGCCTAGCAGAGTTGTAAGACGACATCCTTGTTTAGTAAGTACATCTGCCACAACATTTTGCTCCATGTACGCGTGTTGGATGGTTGGATTAATTAGCGGAAGTGCCTACAATTAGTGATGAGATTAGCATATAATTGATTCTTGTTACTATCTAATACTTGTTTTGCATCAATATTGATATGTAAAGCTTGAAAGCCCATTCTGTTTGCTATTTTATAAAGCATGGAGTTCAGTCTCAATTGAGTTTGCATTCATAATAAAGCCCATACATCCAAAATCCAGTTTTCCAAATGATAAAATTGTGGAACCACAAGAGATGAATTAGCACACATTGATTTGAGTTTCTAAAGACATTGTGATTAGGAATGTTCCATAATTTCCTAAGACATACATGGAGTGGAAACCTTGGTTTGATTCTTAAAATGGAGAATTGAAATTTGGAACCCTAGTTCTTGCTTGAGAAGAAACTCAATAAAGAAGAAATCTAATTAGGGGAGGTTATGAGTGAATGAGGAGTTTTGGGCGGATAAACCCTTAATCCCACTTAGAATAGGTCAAAACGATGTAGTATAGAAATTAAAAGCGTAGAAAAAGACTCAAATAACCTTGACTTAAAATTGATGGAGGCCTTTCACGAGAGTTTTCCACATACCATACAATCCTTCTCGATCTGTGATGGTTCTCCTGGAAGCTGAGGAGTTCTGGGGAGTCCACAGAAGCTTTCACGGGTCTTACACTGTTTGACAGAGTAATGATTGACACTTTTTAATAATAATAATAATAAATTAAAAATATAGTGAAATTTATCAAAAAAAATAAGAAAAAAATAAATAGGATTTTTTTTTTTAAAAACAGAAGTATTGCATATAATGTTTATAGTTTCTTTAGCTTTTCATTATTTCTCTAGTTTTTCATTAGAATTATACAAAACTCAAGTTTGTTGTCAATTTTTTTATAATTCATTGCTTGAATAACGTTATTTTTTCTTTTTGTAAGTTATCAAATTTCCGCTCTTTAAAATGCTTCTAATCGTAGTGTCGTATTTAGGAATGCACTTCAGCATGCAAATAAACAGTAACTGCGAGTACATAATGTTCGATTTAGAATATTTCAAAAAATTATCATAATAAAAATTCAGAAGAACTAATCATAATTTAACCTAATAAATTATGTATGTACAATTATAGTCATATAAAAAAAAAGTAAAAAAATTCTTTATATTTTAAGTTCTTCAATAAAGTACATAAATGAAATGAATGGAGAGAGCAATAATTGACACTTTTTAAAATAATAATAAATAAAAACATAGTGAAATTTATCAAAAACAATCAGGAAAAAATAAATAGAATCTTTGTCTTTTTTTTTTTGAAAATGAAACTATTGCATAGTTTATAGTTTCTTTAGTTTTTCGTTAGAATTATACAAATAATCAAGTTTGTTGTCAATTTTTTTAATTCATTGCTTGGATAATATTTTTATTTTGTAAGTTATCAAATTTTCGCTCTTTAAAATGCTTCTATTCGTAGTGTCGTATTTAGGAATGCACTTCAGCATGCAAATAAACAGTAACATCGAGTACATAATGTTTGTTTTAGAATGTTACAAAAAATTATCATAATAAAAATTCAGAAGAGCGAATCATAATTTAATCCAATGAATTATGTATGTACAACTATAGTCATATAAAAGAAAAAGAAAAAAAATTCTTTATATTTTAAGTTCTTCAATAAAGTAAATGAAATATACAGAAGTGGAAAGAAAAAACTAAAAAGATCAAATTACAATAATAGTAATTTTATTGTAAAGACTCTACATTATCTTCTTTCCAAATTCACAATTTTCTCTACTTTTGTATCTTCCTCAACTTTCTTCTTCACCCTACAAGCACAAATTAAGAATATACTTATATGAAATTGTTAGTTACTCCTTGATTTTATTTGGATTGAGTTTATTCAATTTAGTTTCAAAGATTAGTTAAATTGACTAAACAAAATAAATAACATCACATAAATTATTAAAGTAAAAAAATATAATTTAAAAAATTAAAAGAAGCATTTTTACCCATAGATTCTTTACGACTTTGTTGAAAGCAACCATATGATGTGATGATTAGCACTTCTTCCTCACTCTAATGTATGATATGGTGATGGAGAAGTGAAAGAATAACTTTGAATGAAATTTTTCTTGCTACAAAATATGAATTTATATAGAAAAAGAGGAGAGATACCGTAAGGTGTCATAAACTAATAAATTTAATTTTGGGGTTATGACGATTAAAAAAAGAAGTTATGAATATTATTAATATTATAAGTTGAAGATATATGTGTGGGTTATTGGTAGTTATTTCTTATTTTATTAAGGAGAAAAAGACAAATATACCTTCGAACTATCATGGTATGTCAATACCCTCCCTTATATTTTACGGTTGTATATACCCTTACCGTTACTCTTTTGGGTTGTGTATACCCTTAAAACTAACGGAGGGACACGTGGCTTCATCTCAACCATTTACTCGATTTTATTTGTTTAATTACCTAAATTTAAAAGATCCACCCATTTTTCATAATTTATCCACCCATGATCCAAATTAAAACACCATGTCATTTAAAATAAAAATAAAAAACAAAGAGCCCTCCTCCAGTAAAACATAACCCAAAACCTTTTAAATCAAACAAAAGACAAAACTGTACTTCAATACATCTTCATTTGAAGCCCTTTCTCAAATCTCATTAAAACAAAGACAGTAGCATGTGCTTTCATTGAAAAACAAGAGACCCATTTTAATTTGTTGTTGAATGGGGTTGGAAATACTACCACCAGTGATGGACAAAACTTCAAGTTTAAAAGTGAGTCTTCAATAGAAACAAAAATTTCGAATTTAAATTGATTTATTGTTGTTGAAGGGGTTGGAAATACTACCACCATTGATGGACAAAGCTTCAAGAAAAGTGGGTTTGCAATCATATAAGAAAATTTGAACTTAAATTGATTAGTTGTTGTTGAAACAGGTTAAAAATACTACCACCATTGACGGATAAAGGTTCAAGCTTTAAATTGGGTTTGCAATTGAATCAAAAAAATTGAGCTCAAATTTATTTGTTGTGGATCGGGAGAATTGAACCAAGTGCACCATATTTTGTGGTGGTTGTTGTTGGAAAGTTTTTTATTTTAATTTTGCACAGGATTGAAAATATTCTTACAATCTATTTGTGTTGTTGAAAGAGGTTGATTAATTGTTGTTGTCTGAAACTTTAAGGAGGATGCATTGAGTTTATTCTAGATGAAGTTTTTTTTATTTCTCTTTTTCTTTGGATAAACAAGGAATCAATGATATTTCCTTATAAAAAAGATGAAGGGTTATTTGCTTGTGGGTCGGATGGATCTTTTAATTAGGTAAATAAACAAATAAAATCGAGAAAATGGTTGAGATGAAGCCACATGTCCGTCCGTTAGTTTTAAGGATATACACAACCCAAAAGAGTAATGGTAAGGGTATATACAACCCTAAAGTATAACGGAGGGTATTAACATACCATTTGTGATAGTTCGGGGATATATTTGTCCCTTTTCTCTTTTATTAAAGATATTAAAGAAAAGGGTCAAAGTTGCCCCTGAACTATGTGAAATAAATCACTTATACCCTCCGTTACATTTTAGGATAAAAGATGCCCCGACCGTTATTCTAAGAGACCACAATTACCCTTAAGACTTAACAGAAGTGGTGAGGCAAGACACATGACACTAAATCCGCTACCTAGGCTTGCGAACTAGGATACCCACTAAAATTTTTGACCCAATTAATAATTCAACCCTAACCCATTTTTGTTGGATCAACCCACAATATTAAGCGGGAAACATCATCTATTTTGAAAACTTGTTTCCCGCTTAATATTAGTGGGTTGATCCAACAAAAATGGATTAGGGTTGAATTATTAATTGAGTCAAAATTTTTAGTGGGTATCCTAGTTGGCAAGCCTAGGTGGCGGATTTAGTGCCATTTGGCTTGCCACATCACTTCTGTTAAGTCTTAAGGGTAATTGACGTCTCTTAGGATAACGGCCGGGGAATTTTTGATCCTAAAATGTAATAAAGGGTATAAGTGGTCTATTTCACCTAGTTCAGGGCAATTTTGACCCTTTTTCCAAAGATATTAAATATATACTATAGTGATAGGTGAAAAGTTGAGTAATTGAATGTGAAGACTTTTTGAGATATTAAAAATAAAATAATTAAATAATGAAGGAAAAAATAGTCAAAAAAAGAAAAAAGGAAAAAGAAAAAAGAAAAAAGACAAATATGAATGGAGGCCATAAAGAGGTGGCACAACACCTATGTTTTCTCCTTTATATATATATATAGAGAGAGAGATTAGAGACCATAATAAATGTGAATATATGATTCATGTGCATTTAATTTATTATTATTGAAAGAAAAAAAAAATTTCTTTTATTTTTCCCACATAAAAATATAGAGTTATCTTTTGGAGAGTTATTGCTCCAATTTATTTAGGGAAAAGGTAGAAGTACATCCTAGACTATGACCGAAATTCCAGAGACACCTTAACTAAACTAAGGTCTTATTACCCCTTGAACCAATTTGTTTTGTATTTTTGTGCACTTTTTGGCTTACGTGGCATCCAAATATCTCCCACGCGTCTCAATTGCACGGAGTTACGTAGTGTGCCACATAAGACAAAAGGTGTACAAAATTACAAAAGAAATAAGTTCATTGGGGTAATAGGACCTTAGTTTAGTTAAGGTGTGTTTCGGTCATAGTCTAGGGGGGTACTTGTGCCTTATTCCATTTATTTATAATAAATACCACAATAACATTGTAATAATAGGAATAATTGTATTAATGTTGTCAAAAATTATCCAACTCTTGATATTTTTTCTACATCTTCAACGCTGCATACATATATTTTTTTAAAAAATATATTTCTCTGATAATCTATATACGACCAAATTATGTGTTTAATTTAATTTTATTTTTATTATAAAGGTAAAACCTCAACGATTGTGTTTCACTATAACAACTTAATTCCTTATTCACGCAATGTATACAATAAGAAATGAAAGTTTGAATATAAATTTATAATATTAATGGGTCTTATGAGACACAAATATATATTAAATTGAATGTCAGTACGAACATCGAATATCAAACAAAATAAAAAAAAATCTCTCTAACTTGAGAATTTCATGTATAAATATCAAGTATTTTTTTCTCACTATAATTTAGCATAAATATATTTTAATTTGGTTATATTTATTATAGAGTCATTTATACAAAAAGAAAGTCACATTGTTCATGATAGAGTAGATTTAATATTGTTGGTTGAACAATAATATTGCTATAAGAATCATTGAAGTTAGTATGAAACTATGACAATTAGATTGTTACTTGATTGAAGTTTATCATATTAACTTTTATGTTTTCGTCTTTTCCATAAACAATTTAAAATTGGAAATGCAATGTCGCGCCCCGTTTTTTCGCAAAAACGGGTTTTCGTGCACGACCTAACAACTCTTTTGGGCTTTGGGTTATTGAAGAGTCGCCACCTAACGAATTAAGGCGCGTTAGGGTACCTATCTAACCTAACTAATTCTAGCTAAGGTCAACGAACCAGAGATCGGGTAAGGGTTCAAATTACCTCGATAGGAAGGTGATAGGCATCCCTCGAGGTCCACAAATGTGGGTCCCGACAGTATCTCATGCAATTTATGTGTGGGTTACAAGTAGCAATTAATGTCACTTCATTTATTGGTTATTTAACTTAAACATACTTACTAAGTGATAAATAATATTCAACAATTAAGATCAATTCGATTATTTAATTAATTAAGCATGCAGAACTAAGTGATAACATAATATTTAACAATTAAGATTACTTCATTTAATTAATTAAACATGCAAAGCTAGGTGATAACATAATATTAAATAATTAAGGGCGCTTTAATTATTTTAATTATTTTAATTAATTAGCTAAGCCTGCAAATCTAAGTGATAACATAAATATTAAACAATTAATAAAGAGATAAGCGAGGAGACAGAAATTGCACAAATAAATAGGCTAAACAATTTTTATTTTTACTAAACTAACCCAAACAATTATAACTAAAGCAAGTAAAGGGAGACTCTAAACACGACAACTTTACAGATCAACGCTCGACTTCTATATAGGGACAGACAAAATAAATGTTTGTCATTTTACGGCTCGAGGCAATGCCATCATCTCCGTAGGGCCTAACTACCCCTACCCCACCTTCCACATGCATTTCGTCCTAAAAGGTGCCTAGCTCCCCCGCTTAATGTCCAAGAGACATTGGACTACGAGTAGGGTGGTTTTAGATTAAAAGAAAATCTATGCTTCTAAATAGGCTCCCTAAACACCAAATCAAACAAATAAGACGAGCATTTAGCACGTAGAGTCTCATATTGGCCTCTAGATTTTATTAAACATGCTGGCAAACACAAGTAATTGTGAAAAAGGTCACATGCTAAGTGTGTGCATACAAATACATTAACAAGTATTATAACATTAAAATAGACAGAATATTACAAGGGCCAAAGACTGATTTAATTAATAATTAATTCGAAATGGGGCCTTCATAACAGTATGCAAACACTAATTTATTAACCGATCTTAAGGGGGCAGAACACTATTCAAAATGCAGAAAATGTTTTCTAGAGCAGTAGCAGGTTTTATTATTAGTTCAAAAATTTATTTTAAGCAGTCAGTTTATTAGATGCGGAAATTAATCACTAGCTGATTTTGAGTGGCAAAACAATTAATTATGATGCAAAATTTAAGATTTAAAGCTGTTTTGAATTAGGGCAGCAAGTAGTAGATTTTAGGAAAATATGCGGAAAATAATTAATTCTAAGTGGCCGGATAGTGTGCAAAATTTTTTTTAATTGAAGATTGATTTAACTGCGCAACAAATACGTACAACAAATTTTAGTTTTAAAACATGTTGAAATAGTTTATGAATTAATTTTAAGATGGCAGAACCTAATTACAAATGCAGAAATTAATTAACACTTGGAAGAGAATGTAGCGTATTTATTTTAGTTATTTAACATGCTGAAGTTTTCAGGGTATGATTTTAACAAGCTGTTTTATTTAAACTTATTAACATTGATGTTATTAGTTAGATCCTATAAACATGATTTCTAAGTGAATATGCTGAAATTAATTATTGAACCAATAGGCATACTTTCTATATAAAGATGGAACAATATTCAGAAACCTATAAGCATGATTGTCTAGACCCCAAATAATGTTTGAAAACTTTAATTGACCTATAGTCATTTTATCTAAAGACAAATTGCTAGTGCAAAGCACAGATTATCAACTAGCCATTTGTTTTATTAGGAATAGAACATTGGTGATTTAGCGCAAAATAGGATGACAGACATACACAATATTTATTATTATACATAAAATATATCACATACTAAATGAATAAACAAATTATAATAGACAGTGCACTAGTCAAACATATAATTAATTTTAGAGTAATTAGCCAAAAGGTGATTAATAGCAAGTATATTTATTTTATTTATTTATTTTTTAGTTAGATCTAAATGAGGAGGATTAGAATGCGAATATTCAAACCATCACACAACATAAATGCGTGATTTCTTACAGAAATAATTGATGATAAAGTAACAAGTAGCACATAAATCCCCTCCCCCTTGGACGATCCCCAAATACTTCATATATAGAGTAGAGTTTTAGAGTTATACAAATATTACAAATCAAAACTAAATAAATGATATCTACACCATTAAAATAAACTTAAACATAATAGTCTCGTATGGAAAACTCTTCTAGGCGACTCTTCAAACATCTTTAAGTTTAAACTCTATTTAAGTACAATGAAAAATACGGGCAAGTAATAACACATAAGAGACAATTTAATATAGCAAAATGATAAAGCTAACTATATGGATACACACATAATATTGATTATTTCATGTACACAAGCAACATACAGACATGTAAGAATTCAAACAAGCTGTGGATAATATATAATCACACATCGAGAAAGAAAGGAATAAGGAAACTAACCCGGATGCTTCCTTGTATTTATTTCAACCATACAATCATGCGACAATGCAAAACGAAATTACGCTAGTGAAGAGAACTAACCAATTAAGCAGAAAATATTTCAGCAATGAAGTATTAGCAGGAATCCAACCAAAACAGCAACACAACAAAGAAAGCACTTTGAATGTCCGTCGGAAAACCTTTCTTTTAAGTAGAGAATAATATATTTTTTTTAAGATTAAAGTGCTTCTGATTGTTCTTGCATGTAAGGGTGGGGAAATAAATAAAGGAGGGCTTGATTTTATATAATAGAGAGAGGGCATCATAATAGGACAAGAACAAAATTAGGAAGAGTAATATTATTTTTCCTTAAATAAAGAAGAGCCAAATCATAGTTATTTTTACCAAATATAGCCATGTAAGAAATCAGTCCCATTTTTAATTAAGGTAAACAAAATCAGTTAACCATAATGCACCATGTAAAACAAGCAAGGAAAGAATAATTTTAGACAATATATTGATACAATCAAGCACGCATACATAATTATTTAGGATAAACTAAAATTACAGTCCCAAATAAATATTCACAGCCTAAAATACTTTGAGTATGATCAGCAACATCTAAAGGTAATGATTTCAACTAATCAAATCGATTCAGCCTGTAACCATAACTCTATAGATTATAGATGAAAAAAAAATCAATCAAGCATAATACTAACAAAATATAAGAATTACCAGGAAGCTACTACATTAGACCTTACTATAATTGAAATCTACAATCAGATAACCAATCACCCAAAGCATTCTCCCCCATAATTAACAAATTATTCTGATTCTAATTTCAAAAGATGCACAGTCAATTAAGGAGTAAAATATGCTAGGATTAGTGGACAATAAAAATTAGATTTATACCAACTATTGAAAATAATCAGCGGATCTCAAAACGATTAGCAAGTTAATACTAAATCCAGGTTCAATCAGAAATCCATCCAAAAGTTTATGCATACATCATGAACATATTTCTATCATTCAAGCATCAAGCAATTTAAAGCAATCATAAGAAATTATAATCAAAATAGGAACGACATAAGATTGAGTAGATGAAATAATAATTGATTGAAAAAATACGAAGACGGATCTGTTGAGATCCGTCTTCCACCGATCCAAATTTCAAACTTCACCGGAGCTCGCTTGGTCAGAGCTATTGTTGTTTCGCCGGCTGGTGTGCATGGTTGCTGGTCGGAGCTGGCTTTCGCGGCTGGTGGCGTTAATGTTCTCTCGTCCTTGTCGAAAGAGAGAAAGATGTGACGTTGCCTGGAGCTCGCTGGCCAGAGCTTGTTATTTCCGCCGGTGGAGCCTGGCTACTTCGCTCGCCTGGCTGCTGTCACGCTGGCTGTGCCATTTCCTTGGCTACTTGCTGCTGCTGGTCCTGCGAAAAGATGAGAGAAAATAAAAGAGGAAGGGAGAAAGGGAGAGAGGGAGAGAGGGAGAGAGAGAGACAACTACCTCTGGTGGCTTTCGCCGAAAAAAGGAGGAGAAGGGAGAAGGAGGCTCGCCAGTCAGCTGCTGGTGGTGGTTGTCGGAGCTGTGCCACTCGCTGGCAACTTCACCAGTTGCTGGTGGTCCTCGCTAGTTGCTGGTCAGATGAAGAAGAAGAAGGGAGGAGAGGGGAATGAGAGAGATGAGAAGATGCGAGGGGAGAGAGAGGGTCGCCGGGGTTGCTGCTGGGCACAACTGCTAGTCGCCGGAGCGAGGAAGAGAATAAAGAGAGGGGGGGGGGGTAGAGAGGGAGAGAGGAGAGAAATTAGAAAAAAATAGGGGTTTTGGTCTTTGAGATATTAAAAGGCAAGAGATAGAGCTTTGATCTTGTTTGTTGAATCGAATAAGATGGACGGTTAAGATTTGATCTTAGATTTTAACTAAAGGATAGACAGATGAGATTAAATGAGGATTTGAAATTGATTAGAGTAGGATGGCTAAAATTGAAATGAATAGGTGGCTATATTTGAAATTAAATTAAAATTGAATAGGCTAGAATTGAAAGGAATTAGAATATAATAGGCTAACATTTAAAAGATTTAGAGGGAAATTAAGGAAATGCTATAAAATTAATACTATATATTATAATATTTTTATATAATTAAAATCACTTAAATTTTAAAACATTTGAATAAAATAATTATTTCAAGTTTTACTAATAATTTTAAAATATTTTAATAATATTTACAATAATTTTTTATAAAGTATACATACTAAAATATATAATTTTTAGACAAAAATTGACTAAAATTTTAAACTCGAAATATATTTTAAAATATGTATTTAATCGAATAGCATTCCCAAAAGGGTTAAAAGTCGGTCAAAATTGGGTGTCAACAACTGCCCCTTGGTTGTTTGAGAATGAAGGATGAATTGTTGGGCAACCAACGTTGACTTAGTAGCCGATTTTGTTCGACTGATGAGATATGTCAGTGGGATCAATTGAAATGACAGAGTTGGAAAGGGGTACGACCGAGACTTTGGTTTTTAAGTCGCCTACATATCTCTGGTTATACGAGAATCAGGTCGTGTGTAGTTCTATATTCAGGAGCAAACGAAACTCCTAAAAATTGAAAGAGCGGTACGATATTCGAACAGGAACGATATTGGCTTGAATGGATAGGATTAGAGTAGCGAGAAAGGAATGACAAAGAGATTTCCGATTTAAGAGCAAAGGATCCTATGAAGAGGAGGTAATATGAGTAGCCAAAGATTAAATGAAAAACGGTAATACGAGTAGCAAAGAGTTTGATAGGACATTCGTTGTGATAGATGTAAGCACGATAATTGTAGCCGAGAAGTGAAAAAAAAGACTTATCTGCAAAATGTCAGTCTCTGTAAATCTGTAGCTTGTAATATGATTAGAGTAAATATTTCAAACGAGCGATAAAGGTAAACATGATGCAATTTCCCATATCGACCATGATGTTTGCCTTAAGACTATGAAAAATGATGTCTTAGGCTATGATGTCTAGGGCCATGATACACAAAAATATATCCTCAGGTCATAAAAATGTTATGTGCGGGCCATGAAAAAATGATGCTTTTAGACTATGACACCTTCAGATCATGATAAACACAAATTAAATCCTTAGGCCATGATATGATGTCTGCAGGCCATGAAAGATGATGCCTTTAGACCACGACGCCTTAGGAACATAAGTAATGAGTAAAGAGAGCGTATCTGTAATTCGGACATCTATTGATACTTGTGACTTGATTTTAATTTATTCGGGCACATGCAATTCTCGGGCACATGCAATAATGCAATCTTCGGGCACATGTAATTTTTGGGCATAATGCAGTCTCGGGCACATGCAATCTCGGGCTCAATGCAATCTCGGGCATATGTAATAATTCAATCCTCAGGCACATGCAATTTTTTGGTACAATGCAGTCTCGGACACATGCAATCTTCGGGCACAATGCAATCTCGGGCACAATACAATCTCGGGCACATGCAATCCTCGGGCACATGCAATTTTCAGGCACAATGTAGTCTCGGGCACATGCAATCTCGGGCTCAATGCAATATCGGGGATAATGCAATCTAGGGGATAATGCAATCTTGGGCACATGCAATTTTCGGGCACAATGTAGTCTCGGGCACATGCAATCTCGGGCACAATGCAATCTCGGGCACAATGCAAATCTCGGGCACAATACAATTTTGGGCTCAATGCAATCTTCGAGCACATGCAAATCTTTGGGCACATGCAATTTGAGCACAAGTGATCTTCGGGCACAATGTAATTTCGGGCTCAATGCAGTCATCAAGCATAATATAGTTTTCGGGCTCATGCGATAATTGTTTGAGGGGTTTAGACCTTCGCCTTTTGGAAGGATTGAGTGTCATTTGTTGACAAATTTCGAGTTCAGAATATTGTAGCTTTGACCCTTCGTCTTATTGTAAGGAGTGGGTGTAGTTGAAATGTTGATTTTTTGGGCTTTATATGGAGTAGTTTGATCCTTTTGTCTGATTGGAAGGATATGGTACCATTGATTGGCAATTGTCGGGCTCAAAATAACTTGGTCCTTCATCCTGTCAGAAGGATAGTATGCCATTTGACTAGCGATTCGTTGAGCTTAATAGCGGTCAGGCGATGTTGAAGTTGTCTTTTGTATCTGTACCTGTTTTTCCTGTATTGAAAGAAAAATTGTGAGTTTAAAAATGAGGGGCAGTTGAGTTGCTCCGACCGGTGTGCTCTGTTTGATTTGCCATCTTGACCTTTCCGGGCATTTGCTTTGTAAAATAGAAGGAGAGAGAGTTTTTTCTAAAAAGCTTTTGAAAATATTAATTTGTGAAAAGTAATGTTGAATCTTTGACCATGACACAATTTGAGACTTTACAACATCTGACTCAGTAGCGATTCTGTTATTCTAATCTTTGTTGAAGATTGTAGCTTGATTGCTGTGGACTTTTGAGACCCTTTCAAAAATTCTGCCCCAGTCTTGATTTGTGTAGAAAATGCTCATTTGAAGGAATTTTTGAGATCCTCTCAAAAATTCTACCCCAGTTACTGATTTGTGAGAAAAAATGCCTTCGATGAAATTTTTGAGTTCCTTAAAAATTCTGTCCCGGTATCATGATTTGCAAGAAAATGTCCCTTTGATGGAATTTTTGAGACCCTCTCAAAAAATTCTACCCCAGTTACACAGTCAAAGGGGAAAATGAAAATTTTTATTATGATAAGACCGAACTCCATAGGAGCACCTATGTATCCCCTCTTAAATGGGAATCAGGTTTGACGTAGTTCCAAAATACAAAGTAAAAGAGCATGAAACAAACTTAGATGTAATATCTCTTCACAACATCTGAGTTGATAGGTTTGGGCCAAACTTCTCCATCCATTTCTGCGAGTATGAGGGCCCCGCCTGTCAATACCCGAGACACTATGTATGGACCTTGCCAGTTTGGTGAAAATTTACCCTTTGCTTCATCTTGATTTGGGAACCCGCTTCAAAACCTGTTGCCCAGGTGAGAAGTGTCTTGGTCTAACCTTCTTGTTGAAAGCTCTAGCCATTCTATTTTAATAGAGTTGACGATGACAAATGACGTTAATTCTTCTTCCATTTATTAGTGCCAGATTCTCCGCCCGAACTTGTATCCATTTAGCATAATTTAGCTCTGCTTCCTGAATAATCCTTAGAGATGGTATCTCTACTTCAGCATGTATCATAGCTTCATTACCATATACCAGAAAATAAGGCATAGCCCCAGTAGAAGTTCTGATGGTGGTACGATATCCCAACAATGCAAATAGTAGCTTTTCATGCCAGTGTCTGTGATTATCGATCATCTTGCGCAATATCCTCTTGATGTTCTTATTTGCAGCTTCGATCGCTCCATTCATTTGTGGTCTATATGTTGTAGAATTTCGATGGTTGATCTTGAACTTCTCACACAATGATCTCATCAAATCACTATTTAGGTTGGTTCCGTTATCAGTGATGATTGACTCAGGAATCCCAAACCTACAGATAATATTATTTTTTACAAAGTCATCAATAACCTTCTTTGTCACTGATTTGTGAGAGGTGGCTTCGACCCATTTGGTGAAGTAGTCGATTGCAACCAGAATGAATCTATGTCCATTGGATGCTGTTGGCTCGATTGGACCAATGATGTCCATGCCCCAAGCTGTAAAGGGCCAAGGTGAACTAGTAACATGGAGTTCGTTGGGAGGAACTCAGATCATATCTGCGTGAGTCTAACATTGGTGACATTTAAATTTTCTTCTAGCTTAGGAACTTTGAAAGAGCCACCGTGGAGGCCCGAGAATTGTGGTTTATTCTTTCTTCTCCTTTATTATTTATTTATATTCGTGATTAATAAAAAAGAGTTTAGCTATTGTTCTTAACTTTTTATGATTAACACAAGCATATTTATTTTAATAAATTTTAATTGTGTTTTTGAGATAATGAGTAGCTAAATTTCATAACTAGGGTTGTGGGAACCATAAGCGATTAACAAAGTATGAATAATAACTAAGTAATTCTTGAATAGTGTTAAAGCATGCGTTGATAATTCTTTCGTTTAGAAGTCTTTTTAGCGGTTGCAAACGTTAGAACTTGCCTTGTTGCTACTTGCCGGACTAAGGAGGTAATCAACAAGAAAAGAATTATCAACATAGATTTAGTGTGATACTATCTAATAGTCTAGTGTCGATTGGTGCGAAGTAATAACTAAGCCAAACATCGATGTGATGTCTAATATGAGGTAAAGGTAAGGGTTAGTAAATTATACATACGTAGCCGGACCAAGGTGCGGGGTGAAATTCTCTAGATGCCGGACCAAGGATTTAGAGATACCTAACTTATCACTTTGCATATAATACACTAGAAAAGGATTATTATTATTAGGATTACCGCGTTATGAGCTTATGGGAACACATTCCTAGTTACTTTTAATAATCTAAATATAAATAAATACTTAGTTCAAAGCTATCTTTTTATTGTTTTTATTTTATTTCAATTTAAACCCCTCCCCCCAATTTTTATATAACGACTATCGAGTTAAATATTTGCTATTGACAATATTCTTCCATATTCTCTGTGAGATCAACCCCAACTCATAGTTGGGTAAATATATTGCATACGATCGTTTATATTTCTTTTCAAGAAGTATATTTGAACGTTATCAGGACTCCAAAGATACACTTTCCAGGATTCAACTTCAAGTTATACTTGCGTAGTCTGGCAAAGAACTTTTGCAGATCATCTAGATGATTTGAACCCTTCTTTGATTTGATGATGACGTCATCCACATAAACTTCAATTTTCTTGTGGATCATGTCGTGAAACAAAGTGGTCATTGCCCTCATGTATGTAGCCCCAACATTCTTTAAACCGAAAGGCATTACCTTGTAGTTGTAGACACCCCATGGTGTGATGAAATCAGTCTTCTTAGCATTATCCTTGTACATCTCAATTTGATGATAACCGACAAAGCAATCCACGTGTGTTTCATGCTTAGCACAGTTGTCAATCAAGAATGTATGTTGGGCAATGGAAAATTATCCTTGGGACTAGCCTTGTTGAGATCTCGGTATATCCTTTCTTGTCATTTTTTGTCATATGGATGCTTACTCGAGTCTCTTGTGCCACTTCTAAATTTCCCAAATTTACCACCTCTTTTTCCACTAAGTTTGGATTGGGCTTTTCCTTGAATTCCTCAACCTCTCTGATTAACTCTTCAGGGACCTCACTTTCTTCGACTTCTTGTATGTCATTAATGTTAAGCTGTGCAGTCTCATTATATGCCATAGTCTCAGATTCAACATTTTTATAACATATTTTGCTGGAAGAAAGAATAATGCACAAATAAATATAAGATATTAAATAGATGGGAAAAAAACTTTATTGATTAAAACTCAAGAGTTTCATAAAACTAGCATTTGAAAATAGAGAACTGAAATTTAAAACTGTTTATTGAAAACTTTTAAAATTTGATAGAAAACTTCTTCCAAAGCTACCTAGATGCCCGACGAGGTCTGGATGGAGTTGAGGTCCAAATGCTGATGCTGATCTTCGCTTCACTACTTCCTCTAGGGTCCCCTTTCTCCTCCTCATTGATCACGACATTATAGCCCTTTCCTTCTTCCTTGGTCAGAGACAAACCCTTTATGTCTTCCAGAAGATCATCAATGATACCACCCATGAAGCCTGCTGATCGGAATGATTGGTGCAACGGTGGTATCGGTTTCTTCAATGGATAGTAGTACCCATTCCTAGGTGGCTGCCAATCAAGCCACTCCTCAGTAGTATATTTATATCCTAAGCCAATAGTGGTTGAATGATGAACGGGTTGTATAAGTTCAACTATTCCTTGTAGATTGGCTCCCAAACCTTTCCCGAGCTCGAAACCAAACCACGTTATCATATCTATGATCTTCTGGCTAAACCAAGGTTGCACTTCAATGTTGCCAACAAGCTCAATTGTATGGTACATCTCACCGTCTAGATGACTTCCTCCTTCTATGGCATATACAAGATGTCCCTTTTCCCATGGACTACAACCTATTCATGATCCCGTTCAAACTTCAAGCATTGATGAAGAGTAGAGGGAACTGCTCCAGCCATATGAATCCAAGGACGACCCAACAATAGGTTATATGAAGATGGAATGTCCAAGACCTGAAAAGCTATTGGGAAAGTAGCAAGCCCAATGAACATGTCCAACGTTATTTCCCCAATAGTACCCCTCTGAGAACCATCAAAAGCTCTCACATTCATCTTCCAGGTTTGGATCTTTGTACTATCCACGCCTAACCTTGTCAATGTGCTCAGAGGGCAGATATTCAAACCGGAACCTGAATCAACCAAGGCTTTGGTGATTATCTTGCTTAGATATTGAGCTGAAATGTACAAAGCCTTATTGTGGGGTGTTCCTTCAATTGGCAACTCATCTTCGTGAAAAGATATTTTGTATGCCTCAAAAACCCGCCCGACCATTTGGGCAACCTCTCCATGAGTGATGCTAGATGGGACATAGACTTCACCCATGACCTTCAATAGTGCGTTCCGATGAGTTTTGGAAGATTGCAGCAATGACATGATTGATATTTGGGATGGGGTTTTACTTAATTGCTCAACAATATAGTACCCTTTAGCTTGCACCTTCTTCCAGATACCATGATCTTCAAGCTCTACAATTGGTGCCTTGGATTTGCTGGAGCTACCCTGAACTAAATTTTTGGAAGTATAAATTCTTCTGGATCTAGTCACTCCTGCTGCGGTGTCTGCTTTTTCCACTTTCGCCTTTCCCTTTCCATAATCCCATGGGATAGTGTGGGTATCAAATTGGAGAGGAGGAGGTGCTCTGAGGACGGTGAATGGGGGCTTGGGAATGATGACCTCAACCTTAAACGGAGCACGCCTTTGCACTACCATTGGAGTCTGGGTGGTAACTGTCATTGATTCTTCTGGCTCAAGGACCCAAATGGATTTCTCCCAATCCGAGGTATCATCAACTTCTACCATGTTGACCTGATGGTTAGGCAGAGGATTGGTTGCAACATTTGGTGCTGGATCCTTGAGCTAGATGGCCTTAGTATCAATCAGCATTGAACCTTATCTTACAGGGCTCTGCAAACTTCGATAGTGTGACCTTTCATCCCAGAATGGTAGGCACAAACCTTGTTAGGGTCATACCATTTTGCGCGGACATCCACATGCAATGCAGGAACTGGGGTGACATAGTCAACCTCTTTTAGTCTCTCATAAAGCTGGGCTATGGGCTCAGCTAGAGGGGTATAGTTTTTTGCAGGTCTTCTTTCATATGGAGGTCTGTTTCGGTAGTTCGGTGCTTGAGTGGGTGGTGGAGTTTGGAAGTATGTTGGTTGGGCATTATTAACAGGATATGAAGCTTGCTGATATTGAGGAGGAGCATTTTGGTAATATACTGGCATGGGATGGGGAGATATAAGTGGTAGAGCTGAAGGATATGAAGTTTGAGGATATGGAGATAGATGTGGGGTTGTTGCTTAGTACTTATAAGGGGTTTTGGTTCCATGAGCCATATTACTGAACCTGTTTTCTTCCTATTTTCTGCCGTTCCACCGGATTGTAGAGCTTTGTTGGTGGCTTGTAGGGCTTCCAGATTAATGCTAGTCTCATTTTTTATGCCCTCTTCATTCCTTTCACCTAGTTTGATAATTTCAGCGAAACTCTTCTCAGCTACAAGCATCATCCTGTCATAATATTGTGGCTCTTGGGCACAGATATAGTAGTCTTTCATCTTCCATAGGAGGTCTAGCCCTGGCCGCCTCAGACCTTCATCTTATGGCGTAATCCTTGAAAGATTCACTGGGCTTTTTTCTCAAGTTTTGAATGTAGAACCAGCCAGGTTCATTTTCTACATTAAATCCAAACCTGTTCATGAAGTCTGTTGCCATGTCCATCCACTCAACCCATTTCCGAGGGTCTTTTTCAATATACCATGATAGAGCCTCCCCAGTGAGACTCCTCATAAACAACTTCATGAGTATCTTCTCATCTCTCCCCACCCCTACAAGTTTGTCACAGTACATTCGTAGATGGGCTTTGGGATCTCCAATGCCATAAAACATCTCAAACTTTGGAAGCTTGTATCCTTCAGGCAGTTCTACGTCGGGGTGCATACACAAATCCTCGTGGCTCATCCCTTCCAACTTCTTACTTCCTTCCACATGTTGCACCCTGTTGGCCAAGCTATCTAATCTCTCAGTCAGGGTTTTTATCAGAATGTCCTTTTGGGAGGACTCTGATTCATGGTAGTTATGAGTCACAGGAGCGGTTTCCATATATATGGGCTTGAGGTTGTTATTTCCAGGAGTATATGAGGGGTTTGCATTTGGAATTTGCTTTGGAATGGTTGGCTTAGTTTGTTGGTGGTAGTGGTAAAATGGAATTTGGGTATTTTGGGCATGAAGTGGTGGGAAGATATTTGGATGAGTGGGTTTAGGTCGGGATATATTGGTTGGAAGATTGTTTGGCATGGTTGTTTGGTTAGAGTGAGGAGGATTGTCTATATTTTCGCCAAATTGGGTTCCGAGAGAAATAGACAACTTGGCCAAATCACGCATATGTGCTACTTCTTCTTCCAACTCTGAAATCTTGCGCTCAAGTCTAAGGACAAGGTCACTTGGAAGTTGCCCTCTCTCAAAAGTCTCTACCCTTTCGTTGTTGCTGTTGTTGTCAACCATTTTACCCTTGTCTTTGTAGTTTGTTCTTTGAAGAAGAGGAGAATGGGGGTCCCTTTTGATCGTGCATGTGCTAGAATGAAAGACAGATCAACCTTAGGAATGGGAAAAACAATGGAATCAACAGAAAACAGTGTTAGGAGATTTGAGCAAATAATAATAATAATAACACATTGTTTGAAATAAGCTCCTTAAATGCAAGGGACCTCATTGAGCTAGAGGTAGGCCTAAGACGACATATGAGTGATGCATAATAATTAATTCAAGCCTTATTTGCCAATTTTGAGTTTAGAGTTAGAGAAATAAAGGAAAACAATCTTTATATATTGAATAGTTTCAATTTAATACATCAGACTAAAGCAAAACTAGAAATAAACTAAAGGGCTAGGGATAACATGGAGAAATAAAAAAAACCAAAAAAAAACTTCAAATAGGCTGGTCTCCAATGTTGGGCACAATCTGCTGCCTCATTTCTGGAGTGATCTTATAGTCCCGGTTGAGGAGGTTGTGAGCCCATCTTCTTTCTCTTTCATTACCAAAGCCTGGAAGGCCTTCTTCGCTCAAATCTGCATGCTCCACATCCTCCAGAAGCCATACGTAATACTCAGGTGTGCCGAAGGGTCGATACTCTTGAACATCAATAGTTACTACGCTTTCCCACCTTCGCAGTATGGTGCCTACTTGTGGTATTTTTGGCCCAAAGTCATACCCATAGTGGCCTATATGGGATCGCAGAGGTATCATTTGGATTTTTCCAAACTGTCGGAGGACTCGGAGTGGTGCGTATCGTTGCACGCCATTTAAACCAATAAGCTCGATAAAGTAGAGATCATTACCCTTTTATAATGACACGACGAGGCTTCAACCAATAATACTTCCATTGAATTTTGGTGGCTGAACGCTCTCTCAAGTACGCAAACCAGTCCTCCGTTCCTACAAGGGAACCAAAATATTTCATCCTTGAGGTATGATTGATGATTTTATTCCCCATACTCCCTCAAATAATGTCTACCGTATTAGCCCTTTGGTAGAAGTGCTCAAGATCCCAGAGTTGCAATAGAAAATTACAACCCTCGAAATACCTTTTGCCTTTGGTACACCTAGTCAGTGCCCTTATAATTTCTGCCAGTATCATGAGAACTATGGTCTTCCTGCCTTGAGCCATCATACAGACTACATAACTTAGGCTAGTGTGGATTTTCCCCCTTTCCATAGGGAAAACTAATGAGCCTAATTGTGCGACAACGAATGCATTAAGATGGTATCTTTCCCATTTTGCCGGAGAACAAGCAAATTACCTGTGAAAGTTTTCATGGCCTTCCTCGTCTTCAAAACGTGAGTATAGAAACTCTAAAGAAATCCATCCCTCTTTCAGACAAAGTAAACTCGGATTATGACTCATGCCCATTTGCTTCAAAAAGGACCTTGGTGTTGGCTTGTGTGGCACAATCATTTCACGCTATTTGTAAGGGAGGCCAAGAAACCCACCAATCTCTTCAATTGTCGGGGTTAGTTCAAAGTCCCTAAATTTGAAGAATAACCTTTCAAAGTCCTAAATTTACAACAATGCTTTGATCAAGTGACGATCTGACTCGACGGAGATTAGAGTAGTAAGGCCACCTAGTAGTTTGTTTGCCTCTAACTCTCGATTCCTCTCAATATCCCTCCACCAAACCTTCAGGGTAGGATTCACTTTGACCACCATTTGTGTTTTGGGAAAATGAGGATAGACCATGACTCTGCAAACAAACAACAAACAAATTTCTAAACTCCATGTTGGCAAATTTGGCTTAATTTAATTATTATGACCATATTGACACATAAATATGCAATTTGTCTAAAGGGTATTGGGGCCCTTTAGACGATATGATGGCTACTAGTTATGTGAATTGACACCAAGGGTCAAACCACCTAGGGTTTATGCAACATGTATGACCTAAGTAAGATTTCTAAGAGTTGGCTTGACACGGACTTGAAAGGGATTCTAGGCTCATGAATCATGCTCAGCAGGTTGATGGAGATAAGCTTAAGGAATAGGCTAAGGACAAAAAGAAGGCTAGGACAGAGAACTATGATTACTCTCAGCAAAAATCGGGTGGTGGAAAGCTCGCAGTTTCAATAGAAATTTTCAGCTCCAACACTTTCATCAACTAGTGCTCCACCCCCCAGGTTTCGACAGGATCAGAAGGGTAGGGCATTAGCTCTAAGTCTCAGGGGAGTGTTTCAGGCACCAGAACCTATCCAACTTCTCCAAAGTGTGGTAAGAACCATCCGAGCAAGTGTCTTGCAGGAAAGGAATGATGTTTTTGGTATGGTCAGTCTGGTCACATGTTGAGAGATTATGCTTCTTCTAAACAGGGTGAATGAGGTAACAATAGTAGGGCTCAGTTTACAGCTTCAGCAGCACCGTCAGGTCGCCCAATTCGTTAGGGTACTTCAACCGGTACAAGTGGCGTTCAGTGTCAAAACAAGTTGTATGCTCTCCAGGCTCGCTAGGATCAGAAAGATTCTCCTGATATGGTTTCTGGTACGTTGCGAGTCTTTCATTTAGATGTTTATGCTTTGTTATATCCAAGGGTTACTCTTTCTTTTGTAACTCCATATATAACAATGAACTTTGGTTTCAATCTAGAAACTCTCTCACAAGCCTTCTCAGTCTCTACTCCAGTTCGTGACCTAGTTATAGTTAGACGGGTATACAAAAATTGCCCTATCATAGTCTCTCAGAAAGTCACCTCAGAAGATCTTGTAGAGTAAGAAATGATAGACTTTGATGTCATTCTAGGCATGGATTGGTTACATTCCTATTATGCCTCAGTCGATTGTAGAACTAGGATGCGTTTCCAGTTCCCAGACAAGTCAATACTAGAATGGAAGGGTAGTAGCTTAGTGCCTATGGGTCGATTTATCTCTTACCTTAAGGCCATAAATATGATCTCTAAAGGGTATCTCTATCATCTAGTTCGGGTTAAGGATTCAAGCTCTGAAACACCAACTCTTGAGTCATTTCCAGTAGTAAATGAATTCTCAGAAGTGTTTCCAGAAGATCTTCCCAATGTTCCTCCCGAAAGGGAAATTGACTTTGAAATAGATCTCTTTCCAGATACCCAACATATTTCTATTCCTCCTTACAGAATGGCTCCAGCTGAGATTAAGGAATTGAAGGAACATTTGAAAGACCTTATATATAAGAGCTTCATTAGACCTAGTATTTCCCCATGAGGTGCACCAGTGTTGTTCTTGAAAAAGAACGATGGTTGTCTCATGATGTGAATTGACTATCGGTAGTTGAACAAAGTCACCGTCTAGAATAAGTACCCTATCCCCAGGATTGATGACTTGTTCGACCAACTACATGGTGCTAGTAATTTTTCAAAGATATACCTCAGATCCAATTATCATCAGCTCAGAGTCAGAGATAGTGGCATTCTGAAAAAAGCCTTCAGAACTCGGTATGGTCATTATGAATTTGTAGTTATGTCATTTGGACTAACAAATGCTCCAACAACTTTCATGGATTTGATGAACAAAGTGCTCAGGCAGTATTTGGACTTGTTCGTTATCATCTTTAATTATGATATCCTCATTTACTATAGGAATGAGAAAGAACATGCGACTCATTTGAGGAATGTCCTGCAAACTCTCAAAGATCACCAGTTATTCGTTAAGTTTAGCAAATGTGAGTTTTGGTTGCAATCTATTGCTTTCCTTGGTCAATATTGTCTAGCGAAAGGATCCGAGTGGATTTCTAGAAAATAGAGGCAGTAAAGCGATGGCCCAGACCCACCTCTCCTACAGATATCATCAGAAGTTCTTTGGGTTTGGCTGGTTATTATAGAAGGTTCATGGAAGGATTTTCATCCTAGCTTCTCCGTTGACTAAGTGAATCAGAAAAAAGTTAAGTTGCAGTGGTTAGATGATTGTGAGAAGAGCTTCTCAGAACTGAAGACTAGGTTGACTACAATTCCTATTTTTGGCTCTACCAGAGGGTTCAGACGGTTATGTGATCTATTGTGATACAACCAGAGTCATCCTAGGGTGTGTGTTAATGCAGCGAGGTAAGGTTATAAGTTATGCTTCTAGACAACTTAAGGTGCATGAGAAGAACTATCCGACTCGTGACCTCGAGCTCGCAATCGTAGTATTTGCCCTTAAGATTTGGATACATTACTTGTATGGATTCACGTAGATATGTTCACATACCATAAGAGCCTTCAATATGTGTTCACCCAAAAAGAGTTGAATCTTCGCTAGAGGAGATGGCTTGAATTCCTCAAGGACTATGACATGAATGTGCTCTACCATCCTGGTAAGGCCAATGTAGTAGTTGATGCTCTTACAGGACTATCTTTGGGTAGTGTAGCACATGTTGAGGAAGAAATGAAGGAGTTAGTAAAGAATGTTCACTGGCTTTCTCGCTTAGGAGTTTGCCTTATGAACATATTAGGTGATGATGTGATAGTTCAAATGGGTCAGAATCTTCATTGGTAGCGGAGGTTAAGGAAAAACAAAACAGTGATCCTATACTACTTCAGTTCATCAGCAAAAAGTTGAGGTTTTCTCCCAAGGGGGAGATGGTGTGCTTCGCTACAAAGGTCGTTTATGTGTTCCTAAGGTGGGTGAGTTAAGACAACAGATCCTTATATAATCCTATAACTCCAAGTAGTCTATTCATCCAGGTGCCACTAAGATGTAGCGTTATCTGCGGGAAGTCTTTTGGTGGAATGGCATGTAAAAGGATATAACAGATTTTGTGGCTAAGTGCCCTAATTATCAACAGGTGAAGGTAGAACATCAGAAACCAGAAGGTATGACTCAAGAGATTAACATTCCTACATGGAAGTGAGAAGTGATAAACATGACTCCATCTGGGTGACAGTAGACATAGTTACTAAGTTCGCTCACTTTTTGGTTGTGAAGACTATAGATTCGGTGGNGGCCTATGGTGCACATGAAAGGTTGCTTAAGGGAAAATTTGATTGGAATGGTAGGCATTGTTGACACTCAATTTTGGCTCTCCACATTTTATAATAATAATAATAATAATAATATGTTATGAAATTTTTATAGGAATACGAAAAGATTTTTGATTTTTTTTTACCTGATAAATTTATTTCATAAATGTTATTTCTTACAAAATTAAATATATTATATTACTACTTACCTTGTCATTTTTAAGTAAGTGTTGTTCTTAAGAATTGAATCTATTTTTCGTTCAAATATAATTTCTATTGTCGCAATAGATATTTTTCATACATTTTAAAAAAAATTTAGAAAGCTTAATTAATTAATGAGTTACTAATTTATATTAATTTAATTTTAAGAACGACTAATTTTATCAAATAAGCTAATCTTGCAAAATAATTATCTCTTATGGCTATTTAATAAAGAAAGCAGTTATAATTTAAATGAATTTAATTTGAGCATATTTGGCAATCCAAGTCTTCTTAAACCGGCCAATCCGTGTATGCCACGTAGGCGAGCACATGGATTGTGCTTCTATAGCTTAAATCTTGACCCTACGATTAAATCTAATGGTCCTAGTTAATTAACCTTTTACCATTATATATATATATATATATAAATAATAATAATAATAACTTTTCCTTTTAATTTTTGATTTATTTTAACCGTCCGATCAAACGATCGGACGGCCCAAATTAAATCCCAAATTGCTTTCTTCTTTTCCAAAAAATAGTACGCCGCCCAGCCTTCTTTTCCCAACATCGCTCTTTTCCTAGAACAACCTTCTCCTTCCCCAGACGCTCCTCTCCACTCCCATCGCGTCTGTCGAGAATGACTATAAACCGCCGAAAATTAACATTTCCGACGGTCTCTTACTTTATGACTTCATCTTCCCCATACCCCTTCGTCCTATCTCATTAATCGCCCATCGTCCACTGCCAAAGAAACGGCCATGGACCACCGGAAAACAACAATATCCGGCGGTCTCCATCATCACCTCTTCCCCCATCCGCCATCAATCAATCACAACCCCCTTTCTATCAACTTTACATATTTTCCGATTAATTTCTGACCCAAAGCAGGCCTAGAAGTCTCGACCATCATCATTGCTCCACCAGAAAAGCGGAGGACGCGAAGAACCATAAGATTTCGATTGGTTACACCATTAATCTAATGGGTTTGAGGTTGGAAGCCTCCCCCAAAATTCGACTATAAAATCAGCCCTTTGGTTCTCATTCAAGGGGTGGGGGAAAAAATGACAGAAAAGAGGAAAAAAGCACATTTCAAGCATTAGGTTTTTTTTTTTCCAGAAAATTCCGATCTTCTTTCAAGTTTCTGTTTTCGATTTTGAATTCGAATCTCGAGAGTAAGTTTGAAGTTGGAATCTCTTGACGGCAAAGTTCTAGTTTGTTGCTCAACACAAGGTAAAATCCTTTTCCTTATTTATCTTTTGTCCCTTAGTTGTCATCTAGTTTGGTCCTGTGAAGAAAATGTTGAAGTGTCCTCTGTTTCTAGTATTCGTCTCTCATTTTTCTCCAAAAGTTTGAGATTATAAACGAGATGTTTCTCTATTGAATTCATTTGTTTCAGTATTTGGTTGTTTGCAACTCAAGATGTTGGTCTATGTAAATTTTTGGAATATCACTCGATTTGCTTCATGTCATAGATATAAAATCTTCCCTGATATGTGCTAAATTTAACTAATGAAAAATTGTAACTCATTTTCTGGAAAAGCAATAATTCATTATTCTACATAATCAAGTGTCAAAGTCATTAAAGTTATGCTAGAGTTTATACTTATCCTTTTAGCCATATAATAGTCTTTTTTTTTTTAAGTTTGTTGTTCTTTTACAATCTTGTTGTGTTGTTGCGTAGTAAGACTAAACCATGCTGCGTATTTTCTTTTTCTCTAACCAAAAACCGTGAATGCATTCGTTGGCATTTTCTCGCCTAATTTTGCTCAACATCTTAAAGAATTGGTCCTTTTGGTCAAATTAGTTAGGAGTATATGAATGTGATCATGTGTTAGTAGCTATGGATATTTTTTTTTGTCTAACATATTATTCATACACTATTAGAAGAAAACAATCTCCATGAATTTAAAATACGTTTGATCATGCAAATTATTCTCTCTTGTGTGCAAAATAAGATGAATCAAAATGCATAGTTTTTATTATTTTTAGATTGCAACCAATTCATTTTTTTTTCCATTCTTATTTAACATAACTTCAGATTTTTTTGTTAAGTTTGACTTTGATCATTTTCTATTGCTGGTTTGCAAAGAGATAAATGTTAATATCCCTCAAATTATCACCAAGTCAGTATACTCTTGTTATAATCAAATCCTTAAAAAAAAACATTTGTTCTTTGATTAAACCATATTAAAAAATAAAATAAAATAATCTAGTTGGAGAGTTTCTATGTGTATGAAGCTTTACTTCTTTAGGTTGAATTCGTGTTTTAATCTTAAAGCTACGTAGTCGAAATATGGTATTTTCCTATTCCTTATCTCATCTTTAGGATTCGGTTAAGCTATTTATTTTTTTAGGTTGAATAGACTCTGTTCATGTATACATTTTAGGATCGACTAAAGGGTGTGCGTTGTGTCATATATCCCACCCCCCTCAAACGTTTGTTTTGCACGCTCAGGAGTTGAGATTTTGATCAAAGTTAACTGGATCAAGATTTGATATTCATTTTTATATGCCACAATCATTTTATACTTTATTTCATAATTTATGTATTCTAATCCTCTTTTCTTTTTAATGTTTCATGTACAATCGGAGAGCTGAAGTTTCTACTTTGGAACTCATTTTGGCCTAAAATATTAGGCCAACAACAATTAGGATCACCGCAATGCTTGGAGTCTCATAAATATGTGTCTAATGTTCCTCAACCTTTCTTTGTTGCCTTATGTTGTTTTTTTATATATATGTTGGCTAACTTGTACTCTTAAGTTTCGTCGTCCTACTTATATTGTTTTTGATATGTTGGCTAACCTTTACTCTTAAGTTTTGGTACATTGCTTGTCCCCCTTTTTTTATTTTTGAAGATTATTCATGTGAGCCAATATTTGTTTGCTTGTGAATTTAGTTGAAACATTTTTAGAACAAATGATGCAAAGAACTGTTTTTTTTTTAAAGAAATGGGTTAGCATTTTCACTTATAATACTCTTATTACACTTTTTTTTTAGTTGAAGAGAAGGGGCTTATAGTTTAAGAATTTTCCAAACGAAGTTTCAAAGGTTAAAATAATACTAGTGTTTCAAAATTGGGGAAAAGAAGTATATATCGACTTAGGCACTTAAGGAATAGGAAAACTTATTATCTAAAACTCTCTATTGAAATTTTAAAAGGGCTAAATAATTTTCATTTAGGTATCTAAGTAGGAAAAAATAAAATTCATGAATTGGGACTCCCAAATAAATTTAGAGGTACATAAAGGCTAAAAATAATTAACTTTTAAAATAATTAACTTGTAGAATTATATATATATATATTTTAAAAATAAGTAGGGAAATGTGCTTATATATTTAATAAAAACAAGTGTGACTATAGAATAAGGCTCGATAGTTAGGCCTATTTTTTTTATATACTTTTTACATCACCCCTCTATAAAAAAATGTATCGACTATTCTTACTTTTTTTAATCAAACATTACTAATAACATTTTAATCTTTTAACATGCTATTTCAAAATTTTAGATATGCCAACAGGTTCAAATACAAGGTACATTCATATATATGTCATACATATAAAGGTATATATTCTATATTTTCTCCACATAACCTAGTATTATCTACTATCTATTTTACTAATGTTATTTATTTATTTTTATAATTTATAAATGCCTACACTTAAATATACATATTACTTTACTACATATAATCTATCGTCAATTTGTCTATACATGTAAATAAATACTAAGTGTTCATACGTTCTGAACAACTTACATGTATATACTATACTTTATAATAAACATAATTTTAGATCACAAAATCTATCTAATATTTTAACATTTATTATCATTATTATTTATTTATTTTAATTTTTTTTAGGAAACTCTATTTTTATCCAAATTGCATATTATTACATATTTACACTCCACTACTATCTTATTTTATTTTTCACGTCTTAATGAAATGACATATTTTCATAAATTCAACATCAATATATTTCTTAGGATAACTTTACTATAATACATCTATATTTTTAAACATATAAAAATTAACATACTTTTAAGTACATCTATTTATTTATTTATTTATTTTTACATGATAAAAAACTACTATTAAATCTATTTTATAAGGCATATATATGTCATATCTTGTATTTTATTATTTTCTTAAACTAATCATTGATTTTTAAAGAAAATAAATAAACAAGTTTTCCTAATCATATTTTCCTAAATTGAGTTTAAGGACTATCTTCGGATAGACTCTGAGGGGTGCTTAACACCTTCCCCTCGAGTAACCAAAACCCTTACTTAGAATCTCAATGGTTTCCCAAATCAAAACAGAGTTTACATTTACATATTTTAAAATATGGTTTTCCTAATATTTTCCTTAAAATTTAGGTGGCGACTTTAAAACCAAATAATTTTTTTTTTCAAAATCAGAGTGTCAGCCATATTATGTTGTGAACTATTTCGGCCGGTTCGAAATAGGGGTGCGACAATCCTCAATTTACCTCTCATTTTGGAAAGTCATTTCAAAAAGGTCTTGGTACTCAAGTTAATCTCATCACAACATTTCATCCATAGGCGGATGGTCAGGCAAAGCGTACCATTCAGACCTTAGAGGACATGTTGAGAGCTTGCGTTATTGACTTCAAGGGTAGTTGGGATGATCACCTATCTGTCATAGAGTTTGTGTACAATAATAGCTACCATTCCAGTATTCAGACGACCCCTTATGAGGAATTATATGGGAGTAGGTGTAGATCTCCAGTTGGTTGGGTTGAAGTAGGTGAAACAGTCTTGATAGAGCCAGATTGGGTTCATGGAAAAATTTCAGATCATCAGAGATAGACTTAAGACAGCCTAGAGTCGCCAGAAGTCCTATGCAGATGTAAGGAGAAGGGACTTGGAGTTCCAAATTGGTGATTGATTTTTCCTGAAAGTGTCACCTATGAATGGGGTGATGAGATTTGGTAAAAAACTCAGTCCTAGATATGTAGGGCCTTACAAAATCTTGAACAGGGTTGGAAAAGTGGCTTATGAGTTAGAGTTGCCAGCAAAACTAACAACGGTGCATTTGATCTTTCACATTTCGTCGTTGAAGAAGTGTGTGGGTGATCCATCATCCATAGTACCATTAGAAAGTGTGACTGTGAAGGATAGTCTCACTTATGAAGACGTGCCAGTTGAAATTCATGATCGTCAGGTTCGAAGGTTGAGAAACAAAAAAGTTGCTTCAATTAAGGTTTTGTGGAGGAGTTAGTCTGTAGAGGGAGATACTTGGGAAACAGAAGCAGCCATGAAGGACAAGAATCCTCATCTCTTTCCTTCCGATTCCATTCCAACTTGAGGTAATAGTTCCTCTCCAGTCTTTTAGTTACTCATGCGTAGATTCAATCTTAGTACCCTGTTCCTTAAGTTATACTTGTACTTTCAATGTATTTGTATGTTCTTAGAACTTAGTTCAGTCAGATTTTAGGTTCCAGTACTTAGTGGTAGGGTTGCAACACTTACCCTCCATTTTAAGCTAGTTTGGACTTCATTCGACGACGAATGTTCCCAAGGGAAAGATATTGAAACACCTCAGAACTTATCAGACCAGAACACTAGAAAAAATAGGTGAACCACGACAGGGTTCACGGACTGTGAATGGAACCACGAGCCATGGACCACCGCACGAGCCATTGGGAGGCTCGTGGAAGCCAGGCAAAATTCACCAGGCTTAGACATCAGACCACAGAGCCCTTCACGGGCTGTGGTGGCTTCCATGAAGCCAAAACAGTAGTTCCCTAGCCCAAGTGAAGGACCACGGTGACCTTCACGGTCCATGATCCTTCACACGGTCTGTGAAGTGGAATGTAGAGGGAAAGGCCAAGAACCAATAGTCACTGGCCCAAGAACCACGACCCATATGATGGATCATGGTCCTTGTGACGGTGCATCGTTGCCTCCGTGGTCGGGCCCCATTAGATTTTAAGTAGGGTCGTTTTGGTCTTTTCCCCTATGCGTTGGACACCTAAACTACGTCGTTTAACCCCTAAACTACGTAGTTTTGGTCAGTTTGAGCCTAGTAACTTAGTCTGAATTTACCCTAATCGATCATTCACCAAAATCATTCAAACTTAGAGCAAAAGAAGAAAAAAGAGGTGCCCATTTCCCCAAGAACAACCAGCTGGTTTCTTTCAAGTTTCACCCCGGAGTCGAAGGATTTCTCTGTGGATTTTGTCACTAGGTATGTGGGATTTCACTAGTGGGTTTCTTTCATCCATTAGGTCCCTAAAATTCAGTTAGATTCCTGATTCCCTTCATATTATGTAGACCTTGGGGTTTCTAAAACTTCAGATAATTATTGTGATTTAGTTATTGTAACGTTCTTAATCAGATTATCATGTCTTAGTAATGTTTTTGCGTAGATTCTTGCATGAAACTCAGAACCCTAGTTGTGTAGTTCTATATGAATTGCACTAGCTAGGACAAATAAACAGATATACATGCCTCAGTTTTTAAATGTTTCATTATTAGTACTTAATGTTGCATTTTCAGTTAGCACGTCAGAATATTGAGCTATCTAGTTTATTTCAGTTATGTTGTATTTTAGACATTCTAGTTGGGAGTAGGCTTAATACCAAGTTGGACTAGGGTTAGTCACCGTCATAGTCCTAGAACTACATTCCCCAGTTGGTTAAGTTCCTTATGTGGGCGTCATATTTAGTGATCACGCGAGTCATGCCTTTATACCCTTGGCAAGGTATACTGGGTCCTCTCGATGGGGCGTATACATCAGACTCCACGTTTAGCTAACGTGGTTTTATGTCGGTTATTAGTAGCTCCCACAGTCAGATTCTAGTGCATTGATCAGGTTACTAGTTACATTTCCGTATTCAGCTTCAGCATGTTATGTACTTGGTCTTTGCATTCAGTTTAGTTAATATTCAGTATGTTCAGTATGATATTCATTTTATATCATTGCTCAGTATGTTTTGTTAAGTTATGTACATTGTTCAGCTTTATCCTATCCTGCATGCTCAGTACCTTTCAAGTACTAACGCAGACCTTGCGTTACATCTTCTCGTGATGTAGGTTCAGGCCCTCAACATTCAGATCACATGTAGATCGGTTCCCGATCCGTATTCAGCAGCATCAATGGTAAGTCCTCATTCTTTAAGGACGATTGACATGTTTTCTATTCAGTCTTTCATTTTTAGTTTTAGTTTTTCTAGAGTTAGCTGGGGCATGTCCCATCATATCTAGTCAGTTAGAGGCTTATTTAAGACATAGTTAGAATCAGTTCCAGTATTTGAGTTATAATCTAGTATTGCAAACTCTTTTTCAGTATGTTATTCAGATTAGTATTAGGTATTCCCCAATTCAGTTTATCTTTTGATCTAAAGCTTCCGCACAATATTTCTTACTTCAGTTTATCTTAGTATTCTTATGACATGCCAGCTCATGGTTAGCTTGGGGTCACTCGTGATCCTAGGTCCCGTGTTTACGTCAAGGGGGTAGCGTCGGGGAGTGACACACATGCTTCAATGGTCTTAATGACCATCGAACCGCGAAATACCGGTCTGAACAAAATTTTTAGAAGCCATCTTTTGTTGCCGCAATAGTACTAAAAAAAACTTTTTGGCTCGGATACCAATCTTCAGCTCACCCAATGCATATAATTCCATTGCATCCTCCAGGGCTGCAACATGACTTCTTGGCACTCCCTACCAAATGATAGAAAATAAGTTGCAACAAAGAAAAGAAGAAAGTCTACAAAGTGTGGGAGTTTTTTCTCATTAAAGTAACTAATTCTGAAATTACAAGAGTCCTTAAATAAGATAAAAGCTACAAAAGAAAACAACACATTTATTTGTTCCTAATAAATTTGAATTAATACTGACTCCACTACACCTGCAACCTAAAGATTAGGAAACAAGCTATTGACTCCTAAATAAACTCAACAAACTAACTATTGACTGACCCTTGATACATTGCCAACAAGGTATGCATAAATTTTATTAAACTTGAGTTAGGAAATCCTCTGCCTAATAGTGAAAGAGTTGTGAATCCAAATGCAGATTTGTGTTGACGCATATATAATATATATTAAGAAAATCAAGACATTAATTAATTGTGATTATTGATGGTGGTAGTTGATAATTAGCAGTGGAATGATACTGATAGCTAATGACGGTAGTGAGTGGTGATGATGATTAACAGTAATATTGACTTTTGATGATAGTTATTGATGTGATTAGTACATGTAATAATTATTGGTGGTGATAATTGCAAATGATGATTAATAGTGATGACGATTGATTTTGGTGAGTGGTGGTTGTGTTTGGATTAGGTATGGTGGTTGGGAATGGTAAGTGGTGGTTATTGATGGTAGTGATAGTTGTGGGTGGTGAGTGAAAGTAAATGAAGTAGCAGTGAACAGTCATCCTTGTACAAATTCTTAAATAAACATATTAATGACATTAATGTCTCATTTGTTTGCACTTAATAGAGTTCTAGATCTTAATCATTCAGATTCAGCCCATTAAGTGTGCTTGTTTTGTAGGTCTGAATCCTAATCATTTAGAGTCATCCCATTAAGTTCGTTTGTTTCTTTAAAAAAAAGCCTCTTAATGAATTTGAAAAATATCTGAATAAATGTAAGAGAGTCTTAACACCATTCAGACTCATTTAATATGTCATATTCCACAAAGTATCACACACACTTCTACCTCTCCCTATCACGCACAATGTTTTTGCCTCTTCCTCTCTCTGCAAACTATATACAACTATACTTGATTGTAAATATAGATGTAAAGATACAGTAAGATATTTATATACCACCTCAATATCAATCCCCATAACCACATTTATAAATAACCTTCAACCCTCTCCTTCCTAAAGTTTTCTGAAGCACACAAGAAACTAAGGAAAGATACTTTTTCCTTGGCCTTCCTTCCGCTCTTCAAATTCTACCAACATTGATTCAAGTATAGTTGTATACTTATATGCCTCTTCCTCTATGCAAAAAATAATAATTTGAAAGTTGGGATCTTCATTATAAAAACGGAGAAGGGTCTAAAATGCCCCTTAACTGTTTCAATTCATACAAAATTACCCTCCGTTTACCTTTCGGCCTCCAAATAAAGAGTTTTAGAAGAAACTGATTCTGAACTTTTTTATTGCTCAAACATTACTATGATATAAATACATGAAAAGTACTAACTAATTATGGTGATTAAACAATCAAATCCCTACAAATCAGCTAGACTACCATATATATAATATTGCATAACTATAAAGATTCTGTAACAATAATGTTAAGCAATCCTTTTGATTTTGAATTAGATTGGATAGGATTATCCTTAACACTCTCCCGCAAGATGGAGGATCCATTCAAGATACCAATCTTGGATCTGTTGAGCTGAAACTGATTCTTGGACAAAGGCTTTGTAAAAAGGTCAGCAACCTGATCCTTTGAATAGATATGAGATATTTGAAGAACATCTTTTTGAACCAAATCTCTAGCAAAATGGATGTCAATTTCCAGATGCTTCATATTGGAGTGAAGAACTGGATTTTGACAAGTGTATATGGTAGAGATATTATCACAGTATATTATGGGAAATGGAACTGAACAACCCAGTTCCTGAAGAAGGGATTTAACCCATTGAACCTTGACAACTATTGCAGCAACGACCCTGTATTCAACTTCAGTGGACGATCTAGCAACTGTCGTCTGCTTTTTTGAACTCCAACTAATTGGAATGTGACCAAAATATAAAAACAACCCAGAAGTTGATGTTCTATCTAATGGATCACCGGCCCAATCGGCATCAGGGAAATCTTGAAACTTTAAAGGAAATTGTGGAGTAATATGGAGACCAAAGGCAATAGTTGTTTTCAGATATCGTAGCAGACGCTTAAGAGCCAACCAATGATGATGATTAGGACAATGCATGAACTGGGAGAGTTTGTTGACAATAAATGCAATATCATGCCTTGTAAGATTTAGATATTTCAAACTTCCAACCAGTTGGCGTTAACGAGTGTGTTCAAGAGCTTCTTCGATGCACTGTGACTTGAGTAAAGAATGTGCAATAACAATTGGAGTAGACACTTCTTTAGCCCCCTCCATATTTGCGTGTTGAAGAATCTTTCTAACATAATGATGTTGAGAAAGGGAAATGCCTTTTGATGTTTTATGCACATCAACACCAAGAAAGAGAGACAACTCATGGGATCCTTTAATGAGAACTGGACTCCAAGGGCTTGAATAAACCATTTAATGAAGAATGAGTTGTTACCTGTAACAATGAGATCATCTATATACACTAAGAAATAACAACATGTGGTACCTTTACGATAAATGAAAAGTGAGTGATCACTTTGTGATTTCCAAAAGCCAAACTTCAAGGCAAATGATCGTAACGCTTGGTACCAGGCCCTTGGGGCTTGCTTGAGTCTGTGAAGAGCCTTGACTAATTACAGGCATGGTGTTGTTTGGCTAGATCAGTGAATCCTGGTGGCTGTTTCATGAACACATGTTCTTATAATGGACCGTGCAAGAAGGCGTTATTCCACTACAAAAAAATGCTTAAATAACGGGGGCTAATTTTAAGGTTTGTGGGGGTTTAAAACCCCCGCAATCTAGTATTGCGGCAGTTGTAAAAACTCCCACAATAAGAGTTGTCGCAAGCAATTTGCGGCAGTTTTTCTTTGACCCCCACAATCAATTAGCGGGGGTTACTTTGCGGAGGTCGATCCACGCTAATCTAAAATTAAATTTTTTGATATTATTTTTTTAGTTACAAATAGCCAGGGTTTAAAACCTCCACAATTTTGCAATTGCTTATATTGAAAGATCTGAGCAATCGCATAAGCTCTACAATTCATTCAATATACTTTTATTCATATATTATTTATAGAATCACTAATTAAGCTATAGACCATAATCAAATCCAAAATATGTCTCAAGGTGAAGAAATATATATTCTTTAACGGCATATCATAAAGTCACAAAAATATTGCATTATCATTAGTCGCTAAAATGATATTGTCAACATCAAATATGTTCATCAAAATCAAACACTAAATCTAAACACAAAATATCCAATCCAACATTTTAACATCCCCTCCAATCACACAATCTTGTCATCAAATTAATTAGCTAAGAATATAGGCGGAATTGGTTCACTACAATATAATCAACGGTTGTCATGGCTAGGATTACTATCACCACTGCATGATCTTCTTGTGTGCACAGGCAGAATTGGTTCACTAGCAGCATCACTTGGCTACATAAAAGAATAAAGTATAAAATTAATTAAGTGATATGAAAAAATGTAAAATCCTTGGCAAATATTATGTTTCAAACTATACTTATCATCAGTTAATATATGTCAACAAAAAATGCATTAAAGAAAGGAGAAGCAATATACAAATCAAATGAAAATAGAAATGTAAGAACATTACTTACAGTTGTTGTAGAAGAATTTGTTGAAGGAGAAGCAAAGAACCCCGCAAATTGTTCTGGTATCATCCCTTCTTTCATTATCATATACGCCTTAAAAGCATTCATCATTTGATTATGAGCATTCATCATTTGATTGTGGTTTTCTTGGCATTGGGATGAACATGAGCCTTCACTACTTGAAGCACTTGCACCACTAAAACGCGGTCTTACTTGTTTAAAAACTTTACTTGGGACAACTCCTAATCCCAAACATCTAACCCTTCCAGAGTGCTCTTTTCCTAAAACCTTACCAACAGCATCATTTGGCGAAATTTGAGACTCATCCATGGTACTTTGGCTCAAAGTTAGCTCAATTTTTTCCTATACATACAAAATCAATGCCGCAAATAAACAAGCAATAATATTGGAATCACCTTAGTAAAGACAGAAAGATAAAAACTACTTATATGTACACGTAAGAACATGAGTAGTTAGAGGTACGGGACCACAAGCCATCATAATACAATTAAATAGCAAAGAATTGAGTCTATATAACCTCCATCAATTAATCAACTAGTTCACAACTATTGCCCTTTTTTTTTTTTATCTTGTTGAAATACAATTAGAATTCATGAAGAAACTTACACATATTTCTTTTGCAGCTTCATTAACATATACTCCATCTTTATTTTTATGAGTAGCAATATATATTTGTGCTCGTCCAGGTCTTTGTCCTGTTTCAGCCATCTACAAATAAAATATCCAAATAAGAATAGTTTACTACTCAAAAATGAATACATAATAAGTTAATTTACTGATCACCATTTCTGCCCTTCGCGTAGCATTCGCTTTGGAGCCACCTGTGTGTGGAATTGTCTGTTTTTTCCGATTTTTAGTATTTCTTCTACGCATTTCCTTATAAAAAATATACAAAACTTAATTAAAAAAATTAAATAGTTACATGATAATAAAGACTAGTAAAAACAGTGGTTCATTCAGGTAATCAAAATTAACCACAATAAGTTCATCACCTGATAAATTAAGCACATCTGTTTTTTTTACTTTGAGCCTTTTGACATTGTTTTCTGAATCTGCAATAAAAACAAAGATAAGTTGAAGCTATGAGAGAAACAAATAATGGTTATTGAATATGCGCTGATCCTCAAAATTATTTACCTATTGCTTCTACAGTCCAATATGACTGTGATTCACGCCCAATACGCTTTTTGAATGGTGCTTGAACTGTTGGAACTTGTTGTGACGAGTCTTGTTCTGTTGAAGCCGGATGTGATGTCGAGTGAACTAAATGAGATGGTTGTGATGTAGGATAAGCTGTCGGAGCCAGTTGTGACATAAGTTGATCCATCGTAGCTGAATGTGGTGCCGAGTCAACTGATTGAGATGACTGTGATGCAGGCTGAAATATTGGAGGCGCCTGCAATGTCGGCTGAAATAGTGGGACTGAATGTGTTGTGGCCAGAAATGATGTGGTCTGATGAGGTGGCAGACATGATGTTGATTGGAGAAATGAATGTGTTGATTCCGCACCTTGAGAATCAGATACTAATTGATTTGAGTTTTGTTTTTTCTGTAAACGCTTGAACTTTGGCATGCTGGCAATTCAATATATTTCAAATCCTGTAGCATGAATCAATTAGTTTCATAAGAAGTTAAAAAAGATTCAGACAAAAACAACAGCTTAAAACTTCATCTTAATCCCCTGAAACTAAAAAAACAGCAACCAAAAATCTGCAGAAACAGCAGCTTAAAACTCACAAAATCAGCAACTAAAAATTGAAAAAGTAGTAGATAAATCACAGTAGAAACAACAACTTAAAACACAAAAATTCAGCACCTAAAAGCAACAAAATAGTATCTAAAAACTGCAAAAACAGCAATAAAAAATCTGCAGAAACAGCAGCTTAAAACGCCAAAAAACAGCAACTAATAACCTGCAAATACTACATCTTAACCATAAAAAATAAGCACCTGAAACTAAAAAAACAGGAACAAAAATCTGCAGAAACAGCAGCTTAAAACTCACAAAATCAGCAACTAATAACCTGCAAATACTACATCTTAACCATAAAAAATAAGCACTTGAAACTAAAAAAACAGCAATAAAAAATATGCAGAAACAGCAGCTTAAAACTCACAAAATCAGCAACTAATAACCTGCAAATACTACATCTTAACCATAAAAAATAAGCACCTGAAACTAAAAAAACAACAACAAAAAATCTGCAAAAACAACAGCTTAAAACTCACAAATTCAGCAACTAAAAATTGAAAAAATAGTAGATAAATCACAATAGAAACAACTTTAAACACAAAAATTCAGCACCAAAAAGAAACAAAATAGTAGCCAAAAACTGTAAACACTACAGTTTCAAACACAAAATAACAACAGCTAAAAGTAGAAAAAACAGCTACTAAAATATTGCAGAAATTGCAGCGTCAAACACATAATACAAGAAACTAAAAAGAGAAGAGCCAACAACTAAAAACTTCTTAAAAAACAGCTCAAAATGCAAAATATTGTCCAAATCTTTGCTATTTCATTCATTCATATTCTCATCTATTGCAATTTGGATATTCTCGTAGTCATCATCAAAAAATTGTCCAAATTCTTGTTGTTGGTATGGCTCATTCTCGTACAGATCCTCTTCATCAACCTCTCCCATTTCAAACAAATCTCTTGGCTTTAGATGTACAACGACACTCCATTCTTTATCAGTCTCATCATCAACATAGTAGACCATATTTGCTTGTGATGCTTCAATATATGGATCATGATCCTCGCGATCACCAGTGTGAATCAATTTAGAAAAATTGACACAGTTAAACTTCCAAGCATCTGTTTTGTACCCTCTATTTCGAGTAGTATCAGCCCATAGACACTTGAAAAGAATAACTTTGAACCTGCCATAATAATTAAGCTCAATAATCTCTTCTAACTTTCCATAATATGGCAGGTCCGCTTGTCTTGCACACCTATCTACACTAGACGCAATACAAGAAGTGTCAGAGATAAGAAAAACTCCACTATTTTGAGTTTTTGATCCTTGTTCTCTAGATAAAGTTCGAAATTTGAATCCATTAATGTTATAAGCACTAAATCTTCTTGCATCTTGTGCAGGACCTTGTGCTAAAAACTTCATATCATCAGAGATAGTTTCTGCGATATCTGGGTTCATAATCTAAACAAACATAATATATCTGTCAGAGATACTAAATTGACAAATAAATATGTTCAAAACAAACATTCTAAAATTATTTACTCACTCGCTTAGGAAACCAATCAGGAAACTCTTTACTAACTCTCTTCTCTACCTCTGTTGTTGAAACTCTTCGACCTCTTGTACTTCTTTTAATGTGCTGTCTGAATTCACTACAAAATTGTTACATATATTAAATTTTTACCTGATTATTCTACACATTTCGTAAAAATCAAAATCAGTTTAAATTTCATACTCAATGAATGGCTGCACTGCTGCGCAATTAAGTAACACATATCGATGAGCTTGAGTTTTCTCTAAAGTAGTCAATGGTTCTATTGTGGAGCCTCCAACAGGTTTACCTTGTTGTGGAAACATAGATGACTTTCCAGAAGCTTCATTATGATTTGGTTCATCGTTTACACGTTTAGGTCGATTCAACCTTGACTCAATTTCGTCAAAATAACGAGAGTAAAGAGTTAGAACTTCTTCAACCTTATGCCCCTCAGCTATTGAGCCTTCTGATTGAGATTTGTTCCGTACGAGAGACTTAAAATGACCTAACAATCTATGATCAAGATAATGAAGTGTTAGAAAACTTATTTAAATTTAAATTCTATTCCAGATTCAATTCAATAATTTTGAATAAGAATTTTTTTACCTTTCAACAAAATACATCCAGCGATAATGTACAGGCCCACCTTGTTTTACTTCATCAACTAGATGGACAGTCAGATGAATCATTACAGTAAAAAATGAAGGGGGAAACAATATCTCTAGATGACTCAAGGTTTCTACAATTCGATTTTGTAGCTTTTCTAGGTCAGAGATGGTTAAGATCTTCATACAAAGCTGCCTAAAAAAGGAAGAAAACTCTACCAGAGTTGCAACGACCTGATTTGGAAGAACATTGCGAATTGCTATCGGTAACAACTGTTGCATGAGGATATGACAATCATGACTCTTTAATCCAAATATTCTTTTTTTATCCAAATCAATGCAACGAGATATATTACTTGCATAACCATCTGGCACTAAGATATTCTTTAAAGTCTTGAGGAAGGCCAATTTCTTCTTCTTTGGAATTGTAAATGCACCAAGCCGACATTCACCATTCTCATCCGGCCATAGATCGCGCCATATACCCATGTCTTGTAGATCTTTTCGAGCCTTAATATGATCCTTTGATTTTTCTTTATCATTTAGCAAGGTATATATGATGTTGTCAAACACATTCTTTTCAATATGCATAACATCTAAATTGTGGCGCAACAAATTAGACTCCCAATATGGAAGATCAAAGAAGATGCTTTTTTTTCTCCATTGTTGAGTTCCACCTTCATCATCATTTCTTTGCTTGTTTCGTTTTCTTTTACGATTCAACTCTGCTGGTCTTCCAAATGTGACATTGATATCTCTCACTTGTTGAAAAATATCTGATCCTGATAACTTCTTTGGAGGGGTCCTCTCTTCCACGGTTCCATCAAAACGATGCCTCATCATTCTAAATTTGTGATTTCTAGACAAAAATCGACGATGGCCAATAAAACACCACTTTCTACTATGAGGAAGTCGACAAGGTTCTGCGTCAAAATTACACGAGGGACATGCAAGACCAGTATGTGTGTTCCAACCAGATAAGCTATCAAGTCCAGGAAAGTCACTAACTGTCCACATAAGAGCCGCTCGCATTCTAAACATTTCATTCTTTGATGAGTCAAAAGTGTCAACACCATCACTCCACAACTCTTTCAACTCCTTAATAAGGGGTTGGAGGTATACATCTATGTTATTTCCTGGTGCACGTGGACCTGGAATAATCATTGAGAGGATAAAATTTGGTTGTTTCATACACAACCATGGAGGAAGGTTGTATGGAACCAAAATAACAGGCCAAATGCTATGACTAGTACTCATTGTCCCAAAAGGATTGAAACCATCACTAGCTAGGCCTAATCGGACATTTCGAGGATCAGAAGAAAATTCAGGAAAAGTTGTATCAAACTTCTTCCACGCCTCACCATCTCTAGGATGTCGTAGGGTTCCATCTTTGTTATCATCCTTTGCATGCCATCTCATATGCTCTGCAATTTTAGAACACATGAACAATCTTTGCAATCTTGGTTTTAAGGGAAAGTATCGCAAAATTTTTGCAGGGTTCTTCTTTTGCTTCTTCTTTTTCTTCTTACTTGTGGTCGGTGTATGATCTGTATTGCTCTTCTTCTCTGGCTTCCATCTAGAAGTGTGACAATACTTACATGTCTCGGCGTTAACATCATCTTCCCAATACAACATGCAATCATTTGGACAAGCATCTATTTTGATATAATCAAGACTCAACTTATTTATGGTTTTCTTGGCCTCATAAAAAGAATCAGGGATCTTTGCAAATTTAAATGCATCCCGAAGTAGATCTAGGATCATAGTCATTCCCTTATCACTTAATCCAGACAAACACTTAATGTGATAAAGCTTTAACAAAAATTCCAACTTTGAGTACTTGGAGCCTTCATACAATTCTTGACTTCCATCTTTAAGCAACTCAAATAAATTTTTCTTATTTAAAGCAGGCGTATCATGTAATGTTTCTTCTTCTTCCACTACCGGTGATGGACCTACATCAACACCCTCATGCCTTAAGCCCCCGAATGCTTCATTAACCAATAATTCTATTGGATTTTCAATGGGTGGTGTAGCCTGAGTGGTCTCTATGTTTCTCGAATTAGGAAACACATTCATTTCTCCATGCATAACCCAAGTGACATAATTCTTTGGGAACGGCTTGTTGATCAAATGGTCAAACACTATATTTCTAGTTTGCCACTTTCCAAAACCACATTTAGGACATGGACATTTAATTTTATCTCCTATAGCTCCATTGTTAAATGCAAAATCTAGAAATTGATTCAAACCAAGCAAATACTCCGATGTGTTTCTTGGCATTCCAATCCAAGACTTATCCATTGAAAAAATAGATTAACGTGCAAGAATATCACCTATAAGATTTCATGAGTAAGAAAATGAGTGTCCATTAGCATCACTTGATGAGAATAAAAATTAATTAACAAAGAACACAAAATCAAAGAATTCATAACAAAACTCACACTTGATGCCAAATCCTCCCTGTTAATGATGAGACATTGTCTTATAAATGTACTAAAAATGTATAAAATCATATTCAAAATAAACTTGTAATACGACAAAAGTTTCATTCAACAAATCATTAAAATAACCAAAAGAATGAGGAACTTATAGCTTATGGAATAGATGCAATACAATAAATATAAATCTCGTAACTTTAACTACCTAATTGGAAACTAAAACACATCCAAATCTCATTGTGCGGTGGCTATGTACCAACAAAATTTATCATAATTCATTTTTTTTACAGCAAACAAATACAACAACCACTCGAGTTGGTTCAAACTTCAAAGTAGAATCAACACTAAGACGTTCCTCCCATAAATTATCAACATATCATATGGTAGAGCCTTCAAAACAGATTTTGAAACAAAAAGTACTTCTAGGTATAGTACTCTACAAACAACCAACACAAAAATGACTATATATAATGAACATTTAATTCTACAATGTTATCATTCCATCTAATATCAAACCATAAAAAATAACCGAGATAAATTTTCAACCCTATACATCAAAGTACAAAAAAAAAAATGAAAACTCATTTTCAATAGATCATATCACTTTCATCTAGATAAATCTTATTAGCTCAATTGATTGACTATCTAAACTTACATAATTTCAATCAGCCATAATCAAAACATAAGGAGATAAGGTAAAAGTTACAACTCATAAAAAATCTAAGTCAATATAAGTCAAAACAATGGTCTTAAGTTCTAAAACAATCAATACATTAATGTACTGCAAAATCACAATCACAAGAAAAAATAAGAATGAAATCTAATCAGTAGATGGGAAACCCATTTGTGAAAATAAGGGAACAAACATCTTCCACAAATGAGAACCCTTCTCAAGAACATACTGCACCTTCACAGATTTTGAACCCATCTGTGAAAATTCCAAATTCAAACGAGCACTAAATATAAATCTATCAAAATTCGAGATACCAATACCAAAATTTGAGATACCCATACAAAATTTGAGATACCCATATGAAAATTCGAGATACCCATATCAAAATTTGAGATACCCGTACAAAATTTGAGATACCCATATGAAAATTCGAGATACCCATATCAAAATTTGAGATACCCATAAAAAAATTTGGGATTCTCATATCAAAATTCGATCAAACTCAAAAAATAGCAATTATTTTGTTGAAAGATAAACATAAAGTTGTGTACCGGATTGTGTGGAGAAGCTGCAAACAAGAACTCTTTGATTGTGATCAAATTGCAAAGGAGAAGTATTAAAAAAAGTAGTAAAGAGTCAAAACTTGTGAACTGAAAAGTGAGAAAGGTTTTTGAGATTTGAAAAATATTTTCTAGAAAAATTGAGGGAAACCAAAAGAAAAGCGGGAATGTTATTGGCGCTATTTTTTTTTGGGATCTGTCAAGGTTTTGAACCCCTGCTAAATATTTATATTTACGTCAGTTTAGAAAACCCCCATTATTTAATATAATTTGCGGGGGTTGGAACTGACCTCCATTTTTAAACTCCCGCTATTCAAGCATTTTTTTGTAGTGTTCACATCCAATTGAATTAGAGGCCAGGAATGTGTAACAACTAAAGTAAGAACCACACGAATTGTTACCGGCTTAACCATTGGGCTGAATGTCTTATCAAAATCAATTCCAGGTCGTTGGTTATACCCCTTTGCAACCAACCAAGCCTTGTATTTTTGAAGTGAACCATCTGCATTCCTTTTGACCCTGAAAATCCACTTACAACCGACTAAATTTTGTTGAGAATCTGGAGGGACAAGAATCGAAGTACCATTTTTAGTTAATGCATTGAATTTATCAGACATAGAAGAGCGCCACTCAGGATGGGCCAGAGCTTGTCCAACAGTTGTTGGTTCTAGTACTTCCGGTAAAGGATGCTTGGTGACATGGTGAATAGATTTAGGTCTATAAATGTTGTTTTTGGAACGAGTGACCATGGGATGGGTATTTGGCATTGGGGAAGAATGAATGTTATTTTGTGTTGAAGGAGAAGGATCATGATTCACAGTTGGAGGATCACAAGGTAATGTCAATTGTTCAACAGAATGGTTGCCAGAAGATGATGAAGTAGGAAAGGAATTAGATTGGAATGGGATTATAGTGTGAGAAGATTCAATAGAAGGGCTACCATACCAATTTGAATTGGATTGAGAATCTGAAGGATAAGTCTGATATGGAAACACATTTTCAAGAAAGACAACATGACGTGAGGTAATGTACCTCTTAGTATTAAGATCGTAACACATATATGCACTTTGATGCAAAGAGTAACCAAGAAAGATACAAGGGACAAACTTGAGATCAAATTTGAACTTGGTGTAAGGACGAAGGCAAGGGTAACAGAGGCAACCAAAGACACACAAAAATGATAATTTGGAGAACGGTTGAAAAGCTTTTGATATGGAGAAGAAAGTTAAAGAAGTGATGTGGGAAGACGATTAATGAGGTATGTGGCTGTTTTGAATGCAAAAGACCAAAATGAAGAATATAGGGAAGCTGTTTGTGGTAACGTAAGGCCAGTTTCAACTAAGTGACGATGTCAACGTTCTGCAGCCCCATTGTGTTGTGGGGTGTGAGGTGGTGTTTGCATATGATTTATTCACAAGATTGAAAATATTTTTTGAGTGCAACATATTCTCCGCCCCCGTCGGTGTAAATTGATTTTATCTTGACATTAAAGTTATTTTCGACAAGTTTTTGAAATGGTGGAAAGATAGTATACACATCTGATTTAGCCTTTAAAGGAAAGAACCATATATATTTTATGCAATGGTCCACAAAGATGATATAGTAACGAAACCCATCAATTGATTGTATATGGGCAAGACCCCATAAATCAGAGTATAATAGCTCAAGAGGTCTACTACTTGTTAGAGAAGAAACACCAAAGGATTGATGATGACTTTTATTGCATTGGCAAGGATTACAAAAGGATGTTTTAATAGAAGATGTTGGTAACTGAAACTTAGACAAAATGAAATTAAAGATCCTAGCATTGGGATGGCCAAGACGTTGATGCCAGGACTCTAATGAAAGCCGAATGCTGAAGCAAACAGGTTTATTTGAAACTGCAGAGGACATAAACTTGTACAAGGATTGATCAAGTGGACCTTTGAACTGTATCTCCCCCGTGAATTGATCCTTCACAAGAAATTAGTCAGAAAAGAACTCAATTGACACTTGGTTCGAAGTACATAATTGTGATACAGATATAAGGTTGGTTTTAGCAGAGGGAACACATAAAACATTAGAAAGAAGGAACTTTTTGGCATGGAGAGAAGTAGTACCAGAACCAACATATGAGATAGACCAACCTGAGCCATTTGTTTGGTGCAGTTCGTCACTACCATCATATGGTGAATAAAAATATAGGTTGCTCAAGTCATTAGTGATGTGATGAGATACACCAGTGTCTAACAACCATTGCTGATCAGATCCCGAATTCACATTAGTGTGGTGTGCTTGAGGATTTTGTGAAAGCAATTCCCTGAAATAGTGACGTGCTCAATAACACTATTTGGCATGATGCCCAAATTTGTCACAAAATTGAAATTGAACTTTGGTTTGAGATCCAATGCCTCGAAAATGTTGTCGTTGTGCAGAATGTTGAGGCTTATATAATGATAAGTTCGCTGGAACACCAACGTTAGCATTTTCGTATTGAAGATTCTGATTTGTCTTCCCTGAATTACCTTTTATGCTGATATGGAGATCTTGTGTTTGTACCTTTGCGGACATGATTTGTTGTGATTGGAGTGGTGTCAAATGTGGGATCTGCTTGTTTCAAATACAATTCGTGAGCCAATAACTTGTCTTGGAGTTCATCAAATAATATGATGGTATTTCTAGAATGAATGGCTGCAGAAATATCTTGAAATTCAGGGCCAACAACACTAAGAACGTGAACAACAAGATCTACATCACTCACAGGGCTTCCACACAAAGAGAGTTCCTCAGCAATTGATTTGATCAATTGAAAATATTCAGCAACTGGACGTGAATCTCTCTTTGCTCTAGATAGCTTGTCACACAAAGATAAAATCCGTTTAGTTGATTTGTTTGCAAACACCATTTGTAACTGTTATCTCATGTATTCAGGTTAGTCAAAAATATAGAAACAGAAAAAAGATGAAATTGACAGAATGATTTTTAATCCGAGTCCACAGAAACCACTGTGTTTCCTTAAGAAATTTAATCCCCTCACTGTACCCGAGGTTGCAGATTAATTCCTCCCAAGATAAAACGGATTAACCTGTTAAAGAAGTAGCGGTACCTCAAACTTCAATAACTTCAGCGAACGCAAGAACAGCAACAAGAGCACACACAGACTCAATCGATCGACTATTTTATTTATGTATGAATATGTATGCAGAGAGGAAAAATTTTCAGTGTTTAAAAAATGAAAAAGACCTCTTATTTATAACCATTTGCAGCAAGGAACGCGTCTGTTCAGAAAAATCTGTTCAGACCCGTTTTTTCCAGAACATTGTGTCCTTTGGGAAAAGAAACGACTTTTCGGAAGGATTACCGTTTGGGAAAAGTAACGACTTTTTGGAAGGATTACCGTTACATGTGAATTTCAATTAAATTCAGTTGCGCCAAATTAATTATGTTATTTAATTAACATTCTTAATTAATTTATAAGAGAAAGGAAATGATTTAACAAGATTGATTAAATAAATTTTGTCCAAAAATATTATCAATCAATCACATCATTTGCCAAATCCAAATCCAAATCCAAATCCAAATCCAAATTCGAAGCCGAAGCCGAAGCCGAGGCCGAGGCCGAGCGAGCGATAACGACGGCGCGAGGGGGAACCTTCTTCTTAACCCTTTAAGAACTAAAGGAAGTGTTTCCTAATATAAGGACAACAATTTCCTTTCTTCTACCAATATGGTAAAAATGACCTTTCATTTACACTTTTGCAATGATGACTTTTCATTTTCCCTCCAAAATTGGTTCCCCCACTTTCATTGGTTCTTCCACTTTCCATTTTCTCTTTTTATTTCCCATTCACACCTTGCTAAACCCAACAATCCCCCACATGAATGGGGAATGACTATTGTTAAAACATATGCATGAAAAACTTGTGTCTCGTAAGTAAGGGTTAATCGCATCTGGATAAGTAGGTTTCCCTTTAAACTTTCCGTAGTGAACATATATCAGATATATTCGGTAAATCGGTAGATTTGATATCTTTGAACCGTCGAGCTTTAGTGTATACCTAGACAACATAAGTCACACAATCAACCCTTGAACTGTTTTTGGTTTTTATTGTTTTGTTCGTTTCAGCCATGAACACATCTCGGTTAATGAGTGCTTAGAGAACTGGCCGTATCGGATTCTCCTTGAAGCGGCTTACACTTCACACTTACATAGGTGGTTTCTAACTGTGTTATCCCGTAGATACACTATTTGATATACCCTGTATCAAACTTAGAAACCATTAAAAAGTCCTTATGCTTTTATCCTAGTTACTGAACATTGTCTCATCATGAGAATGGACATAAAATAATTTTTGACAATGTTGAACCGTCATCTATGACTTTGTTTTATCTCCTTGAACCTAGATCTTGGGATCTCCAGTCTTCTAGGTAGAGTTACCGCCACGATGACTTGTTCTAGGCCATAGTCCCATTCCCGTCGATGATCTCTCAACTCCCTCTCTAGTTAGGCCTTTTGTAAGTGGATCCGACACATTATCCTTTGACTTTACATAGTCAATTGTGATAATTCCACTAGAGAGTAGTTGTCTAACAAAGTTATGTCTTCGTTTTATGTGACGAGACTTCAAGTTATACATAACGCTTCCAGCCCTTTCTATTGCAGCTTGACTATCGCAGTGTATGCATATAGGGGCCATTGGTTTGGGCCAAAACGGAATATCTTCTAAGAAATTCCGGAGCCATTCAACTTCTTCACCTGCCTTGTCTAAGGCGATGAATTCTGACTCCATTGTAGAGCAAGCTATACATGTTTGTTTGGATGATTTCCAAGATATTGCTCCTCCACCAATAGTGAAAACATATCCACTCGTGGATTTTGTTTCAGTTGACCCAGTAATCCAATTTGCATCACTATATCCTTCAAGAACTGTTGGATATTTGTTGTAATGCAAAGCATAGTTTTGAGTGTCTTCTAAGTACCCCAAAACTCTCTTCATTGCCAACCAATGATTTTGATTGAGATTACTTGTGTATCGACTCAGTTTACTTATAGCGCAGGCTATGTCTGGTCGTGTACAATTCATGACATACATCAAACTTCCCAATACTTTGGCGTAATCCAATTAAGACTAACTTTCACCTTTATTCTTAGCAAGATTAAGGTTCACATCAATTGGAGTCTTTGCCTTTTTGAAATTCAAATACTTGAACTTTTCAAGTACCTTTTGAATATAATGAGATTGAGACAATGCTATACCGTTAGGAGTTTTGTGAATCTTTATACCCAATATTAAATCGGCTACTCCTAGATCTTTCATATCAAACTTACTAGAAAGCATACACTTAGTAGCTTTTATATTGGCAATGTCCTTGCTCATTATCAGCATGTCATCCACATATATGCATACAATGACTTCCTGATCCGTAGTGTCTTTAATGTAAACACATTTATCACACTCATTGATCTTAAATCCATTTGACAACATGGTTTGATCAAACTTTGCATGCCATTGTTTCGGTGCTTGTTTCATAAAGTGACTTAACAAGTTTGCATACTTTCTTTTCTTTGCCGGGAACTACGAAGCCATCAGGCTGTTCCATGTAGATTTCTTCCTCCAGCTCTCCATTTAAGAATGCGGTTTTCACATCCATTTGATGGATTTCAAGACCGTATACTGCAGCTAGGGCAATTAACATCCGAATTGATGTAATCCTAGTCACTGGCGAGTATGTGTCAAAATAATCAAGACCTTCTTTCTGTCTAAAGCCTTTGACAACAAGTCTTGCTTTATATTTGTCAATAGTTCCATCATCTTTCATCTTCTTTTTGAAGATCCATTTAGAACCCAAAGGTTTGTTCCCTGGAGGAAGATCAACCAACTCCCAGGTATGATTGCTTAAGATTGATTCAATCTCACTATTGACAGCCTCCTTCCAAGAGGTTGAGTCGCTAGACAACATCGCTTCCTTGAATATTTGAGGCTCACTTTCAAGAAGGAATGTTACAAAATCAAATCCAAATGAAGTAGTTGTTGTCACGACCCGAGAGCACCCCCTAGTCGTAACCGGCGTATTCGACCTCGAAGAGGTCAAATACAAGCCTCATGGATCATTCATTGCATACGATACAAAAAGAAATACAAAGAATTTAAAACTTTCCTCACACACGAAGATACTTTCATTAAATAACAAGCGAAAGACTTTCTAGACTTAATCCAAGACGTCTCAAAACCATCTAATACTTGAATACAACATTGGGACTAAGCCCACTCAAAACTATAACAAAACTACAAGACAAAAAGGAACATGTTGGTTATTGTCCTCGAATCTATGAGGACTCACCAAGTCTTCATCTTCAAACATCTTAGAAACCTATCCATCAGCCATGGAATATCAACATCTCCAAATCCCTACACTTTAGTCACAAGGAAAGAAAGGGGTTAGCACAATTAAGTACTAAGTATGGAAACCATGCAAAAACATGCAAAAAAAGACATTTGGTTGAAAGTCATGCCTTATGCTATCTTAGTAAAACTTCATGAACATTGACATATTAGACATATTATAGAACACAACCAACATATAAGACACTAACCACATTATAGACATACTCAACATTTTCACCACGTAACTCATTTCATCATCCAAGGACCCTTATCTAAAGTTACCCTGACACACTTGAGTGAGACATCAAATGGCCGCCCATACAAACTCTTCATACACACCTAAGTGTTCCTCAAGGCTACTATAGACAAGAACCATCATGTTTCAAGGTAACATACCAAGTAACTCACTTCATTAACATAAGCTATTCATTCAACAAATCATTTAGACAATAAGTCAACATTCTTTTTTAAAGTCATTTAGGACATATTCATATAGACTTAGAGAACTCACTTTAGCACTTTCAAAGGCTACTCGTGTCATGTGTAGATAGCATCCCATACTACTACCTACACGGTGTAGAACCTATCAAGTAAACTAGAGTTCGCATTAAGGGCATCAAGTTCTACACTTAAAGATCCAAGTGTCAAGAATGCTCATAGCACCAATTTCCAAGAGATTCAATAACAAGACTCGCCCAATATATACATCATGTTGTCACACCAAGCGCGAGCAAGTATCAAGATGGGTCGACGCCCTGTATCAAGAAGGGTCAAAGCCCAATAATAAAGAGAACCAAGAACCATATTAAAAATGGCTTTCTAGTTCGTACTTAAAATGGACAACTTCCATTCATAAGACGGACTAAAAATCCAGAGTCAAGATGGCAAGTGATCCGAATCAAGAGGCATGCCAAGCGTTACAAAGTCACAGCCATAAGAAGGACAAGGTCCCAACAAGAGTGCTAGGTGATCAAACAATCCGTACAAGTGGGCGAGTTACACAAGCATCTTTAATGCCTTAAGGATACCAACATGACAATGCCAAGTGACAAAAGTAACCAAGGTTTCAAGATAACCCTTCAAATATACAAGAAAATAACAAGAGTACATGTACAAGTTTATACACAAACCTCGGGCTTTAGCATAGAAACAGTCCGACAAAACATCAAGAATTCAAACCGTAGCCCGACCAACGTATTAAGGTTCTCAGCTTGTACACGAGTATATATAACCTTAAAAATATAATTACATAACTTATTTAACTTCTATTAGCTCAGAAATGTCGACGTAAAACAGGATCATCATCGCAAGTAAGTCTAGCATGTACAAATACAAATATGCTCCCAAAACAGTGAATCTGTCCAGCCTGGTACCCCAAGTCGTAAGTTAGATTTGAACAGGAAAATGGTAAAATTAGACTTTATAACCTTCATGAAAGATGTAACTACATCTCTTAAGGTTGCAAACAAACAAGAATCACCACAAAATACATTTTGTACAAAAGGATATATTCAAAACACTATAGCTGAACATGCAGGATTTCAATTTCCGAAATCTGGGCAGAACTTGCCCTATGTTGCGTCCCATATTTCGTATCCATAACAGTTAAATTAGCATTTTACATAAACATAAGAGTTGTAGGTATACGAGTTAGCTTTCCAAATCATATTTGTTCATTGCAAACTAAGTTCTAGATCGAGAGATATGCATAAAATACCAAACACTACCCAGCTCAGAAACAGATTTTGTCACTTACCAAAAAGAAGTGTGTGTCTCGAATTCCAGCCAAAAGAACCAAGTTTTCTCTTGTGATTTTGAAGAACAATCTATTTAGATAAGTTTCTAAGGTTCTAAGGCTTAAGGAAAACGAAATTACTAAAGGAGGGGTGAAAATATATAGTCAAACAAGTGATGTTTATCCCTTGGGCAGCTGTCCTTCAAAGGTGTTGCCCAAAAATTTGTGTGCTGCCCAAAATGCATACATATACACCTATTTATATATCCCTCATCTCATTTTAAAGTTATACGTATTTCCACCTAGAATATTACCTAAACACCTCATCACAATCCTTTGCATCACATTCACATATATGATATCATGTCAACACTTCAATTCCTCATATAATGCCTTCAAGGCCATAATCATAATACACTCCATAAGTAGACACCTCCACCATAAGTGGATCACACATCAATCTATCAAAATTCTATATCAATTCTACATTAACAATGAAGTTAGGCAAACTTACCCTTTTCCAAAGCCACAATCATCATTCCTCAACTCTCCCATAATTCACAATAGATAAGCATAGATAATAATAGAAATCAACTATTCAACTCAATTTAAGCATAATTCTATCATCATTCAATCATAAACAATAACCCCACTTCATAAGCCAACTTTAAGAAATTTGCAAAGACATGGGTTCATGGAATTTCCTTTCTTAAAACTATCAATAATGACATAAATCATCATTAAAAAACATTTAATGCAAGAACCCATGCTAGAATCGAAATTAGGATTTTTAGTTTTTGAACAACTTTTGAAATCTTTTGGATTGACTCTTTGATTGAAGAAGGAATCAAAGATGAAGAGTCCCCATACCTTAATCTTCAAGAACCAAACGAAATTGGAGAAGAAATCAGTAGCCACCATCCACCCTAGCTCCATCTTTCACCTTGAGCTTCCATGGGGTTCTAGAGAGAATCTTTTTGAAAGAGGGAGGGCTTCTTTTTTTCTTCCTAATTGGAGGGATTTAAATGGAAGAATTTTGGTCAAAAAGGGTTTTATAATTGCTAGGAAAGGCAAAAAATAATAGGGACTAAAATTAGGAAAAGAATTAAGGACCCACAAAATTAAACTTAAAAGTTTTCACTAAACCCGTCTAAACTCGTCCTTTTGGACAGTGCTTCACTATTTCGGTCATAACTTTTTACTCCAAAGTCGGAATTGGGCAAACTCGGTGGCGTTGAAAAGAGGACTCGGAGACCTTTAATTGGATAGGTAATGGTTCACCTAATTTGTTTTGAGCTAAAAGATATGACTATTTAAAGTTGACCCTTACAACTCACTAGCTCAAATGAATAGTTTCCGGACGTCACGATCATTCCTTGACGTTTGACCTCAAATCTCTTTAAACTAAACTTCAAAAGCCATTTCTCATCATTTCATCAAGTTCTCAACTTCAAACTCACATGTGAGGCTCTAGTTTCACTAGTTCGTTTTTAGGGTCGTTACATGTCCTTTGACGTTTAGTGCGCCTTGGACTCTCTTCATTGGTTTCATTTTCTTTTGGTTCTTCTCGAGGTTGTTTAGACCCTCCACTAGATGGCTCAAGTCTAGTTTTATATGGATAGATATGTTCAAAAAATTCAGCATTATCTAATTCCATTACAGTATTATCATGAATATCCGGATGTTCGGACTTATGAACCAAAAATCGACATGCCTTACTATTTGTGGCATATCCAATGAATACACAATCCACAGTCTTAGGCCCTATTTTCACCCTCTTAGGTATAGGAACCTAGACTTTGGCAAGACACCCCCACACTTTGAAATATTTCAAGTTGGATTTTCTACCTTTCCATTTCTCATATGGAATAACATGTGTCTTCATATGAGGCACTCTATTGAGTATTCGATTTGCTGTAAGGATAGCCTCCCCCCACAAGTTTTGTGGTAAACCTGAACTTATAAGTAAGGCATTCATCATTTCCTTTAAAGTTCGATTTTTTCTTTCTTCAATTCCATTAGATTGTGGAGAGTAAGGAGCAGTAGTTTGACGAATTATTCCATTTTCCAAACATATTTCTGCAAATGGAGATTCATATTCTCCACCTCTATCACTTCTGAACATTTTGATCTTTCTATCCAACTGATTTTCAACTTCAGTCTTATATTGCCTAAATGCATCTATTGCTTCATCCTTACCATTTAGCAAATAGACATAACAATATCTAGTGCAATCGTCAATAAAAGTTATGAAATACTTTTTCCCACTACGTGTTGGTGTTGACTTCATGTCACAAATGTCAGTGTGAATCAGTTCTAAGGCATATGAACTCCTTGCAACAGATTTATAAGGATGCTTAGCATACTTAGATTCAACGCAAACTTGACATTTTGATTTATTGCACTCAAATTTAGGCAAAACATTTAAGTTAATCAGTTTTCGCAAGGTTTTGTTATTAACATGTCCCAAACGTTCATGCCATAAACATTTAGACTCAAGCAAGTAAGAAGAAGCAGAATCTTTATTCATATCAACTGCAATTACATTGAGTTTAAAAAGGCCCTCAGTGAGGTAACCTTTTCCTACATACATCTCATTCTTACTTACTACAACTTTATCAGAAACAAATACACATTTGAATCCATTCTTAGTCAGAACTGGTATAGAAACAAGGTTCTTTCGCAATTCTGGAACGTACGAGACCCTGTTCAAAGTCACCACCTTGCCTGATGTCATCTTTAGGAGGATCTTGCCAGTTCCTTCCACCTTTGCAACAACGGAATTTGCCATAAACAACTTCTTGTCTGTAGGTGCTGGAGTATATGATGAAAATAATTCTTTGTTGGCACAAACATGGCATGAGGCACCAGAATCTATCAACCATTCTCTTGGATTTCCAACCAAGTTGCATTCTAAAAGCATTACACAAAGATCGACCATCTCTCCTTTGGATTCAGCCAAATTTGCTTGATCCTTTTTCTTGTCCTTCTTGGGACCCCTACATTCAGCTGCCTTATGACCACGTTTGCCACAGTTGAAGCAACTTCCATTGAATTTCTTCTTAGGAGGATTGCTCTTTGGACCAGATGCTTTCTTTCTTTTATTTGATTTTGTGGGATCTTCTTCAACAATATTTACTCCAGATATTGCTGAATTACCACGCGATCTCTTTTCTGCAGCCTTGTTATCCTCTTTGATTCTCAGCCTTACCATGAGATCTTCAACAGTCATCTCCTTGCGTTTATGTTTCAAGTAGTTTTTGAAGTCCTTCCACAATGGAGGTAACTTCTCAATAATTGCAGCCACTTGAAACGCATCATTCACAAACAATCCTACATTATAGATTATGTGAGTATTAAGAATAAACTTAATATTTCCAACATAGGTATTAAATAAATTTATACCTTCAGCAAGGAGATCATGGATTATGACCTGCAATTCTTGAACTTGGCTGACGACGGTCTTACTGTCTATCATCTTATAGTCCAGAAACTTTGCCACAATAAACTTCTTCATTTCGGCATCCTCTGTTTTGTACTTCTTTTCTAAAGCATCCCAGAGTTCTTTTGAGGTTTTCACATTACTGTACACATTGTACAGATCATCCTGCAGGCCACTCAAAATATAATTTTTACACAAAAAATCAAAAAATCAGAATGTGTCCATGTTTCTGTTACCAAGAATCGTTCTTCAGGCGGAGTTTCATGCGACATAACATGAACGTTCTCATTAATGAACCTCTGCAGACTCAACGTAGTCAGATAGAAGAACATCTTTTGCTGCCATCTCTTGAAGTCGACTCCAGAAAACTTTGCAGGTTTCTCAGCCGGTGCTAGGGCAGCATTTGAACGATTGTGTGCAACCGATGTTGTTGCAGCACTTACTGTTCCAGCATTTACTTGACTTGAATTAGTCATTTTTCTGTCACAAATGACAGACAATTTAGTATGTGAAATACGACCAGTAAAGAATAAATCCTTGCACAGACTGTTTCTGATTTAACAATAAAGTTTTTATGTTCTTTAATCGTTAACCAAATGAATTTTAAAAATTCAAACAAAGTAGAAAACCATAAAGGTTTTAATCTCCAGAAACCTCAAATACAGAAACTATTTAAATTTCTTAAGCTTGTTATCTACTATATTCAGGTTAGTCAAAAATACAGAAACAGAAAAAAGATGAAATTGACAGAATAATTTTTAATCCGAGTCCACAGAAACCACTGTGTTTCCGTAAGAAATTTAATCCCCTCACTGTACCCGAGGTTGCAGATTAATTCCTCCCAAGACAAAACGGATTACCCTGTTAAAGAAGTAGCGGTACCTCAAACTTCAATAACTTCAGCGAACGCAAGAACAGCAACAAGAGCACACACAGACTCAGTCGATCAACTATTTTATTTATGTAAGAATATGTATGCACAGAGGAACAATTTTCAGTGTTTAAAAAATGAAAAAGACCTCTTATTTATAGCCATTTGCAGCAAGAAACTCGTCTATTCAGAAAAAAAATTTCAGACCCATTTTTTCCAGAACATTGTGTCCTTTGGGAAAAGTAACGACTTTTTGAAAGGATTACCGTTTGGGAAAAGTAACGACTTTTTGGAAGGATTACCGTTACACGCGAATTTCAATTAAATTCAGTTGCGCCAAATTAATTATGTTATTTAATTAACATTCTTAATTAATTTATAAGAGAAAGGAAATGATTTAACAAGATTGATTAAATAAATTTTGTCCAAAAATATTATCAATCAATCACATCATTTGCCAAATCCAAATCCAAATCCAAATCCACATCCAAATTCGAAGCCGAAGCCGAGGCCGAGGTCGAGCGAGCGACGACGACGGCGCGAGGGGGCACTTTCTTCTTAACCCTTTAAGAACTAAAGGAAGTGTTTCCTAATATAAGGACAACAATTTCCTTTCTTCTACCAATATGGTAAAAATGACCTTTCATTTGCACTTTTGCAATGATGACTTTTCATTTTCCCTCCAAAATTGGTTCCCCCACTTTCATTGGTTCTTCCACTTTCCATTTTCTCTTTTTATTTCCCATTCACACCTTGCTAAACCCAACAGTAACTTGGTCCATGCCTCTGCTGAGGTTTTGGCATCTGCGATGGTATTCATTACCGAAAATGATATGGAAACAATAATGGCTGCCAAAATTAACTGATCCTGGCAGTCCCAAAATTCAAAATCAGGATTAGAGACTTGTTGACCATCTTTTTCAATGGTGGTTGGAGGTGATGTGGTCGCACCAATGACATAACCCTTAAGATTGTGACCACGAAGTAAAGGAGTAATTTGGGCTCTCCAAGTGGGGTAGTTTTGAGAATTAAGTTTCAAAGGGAGTTGAGAGCCATTGATGGAAATCAAGATTTTTCCCGAAAAGTGAGTAAGATTATTTGTGTTGGAGGATGCCATGAGAAGAAAAAAGAACGATTAATTTAAGCAATTCGGATCACTGCTTCGATATCATAAAGAGATTTAGAAGAAAATGATTTTGAACTTGTTTATTGCTCAAACATTACTATGATACAAATACATGAAAAATACTAACTAATTATGGTGATTAAACAATCAAATCCCTACAAATCAGCTAGACTACCATATATATAATATTGCACAACTATAAATATTCTGTAACAATAATGTTAAGCTATCCTTTTGATTTTGAATTAGATTGGATAGGATTATCCTTAACACCAAATACCCCGACGTTAACCTTTTGGCTCAAAAATGTCCTTATTTCTAACAGTCCACACTTAAAAGGTGGATGGAAGGGCAATGTTGTGCTAAATCTCATAGTTTAAGGGTAATTTAGGTCCTTATCAGTTAAAATAAAATTACTCAATATATAAGCTCATATTATTGACCTTTCTTCTTAAATGTACCATTTTAAATTTTAATTTTTTAAAATTTATGATAAAACAATGGTGAAAAAAGGAGGAAAATAACGAGTACATTCATATATAGAAATAATTGGTTTGATAAAAGAAATTTAACAGCATTTTTTTCTTTTGTGTGTACCCAAAATTCATAATAAACGAATTAAAATAATATTTTCTCCTCTCCCCAACCTACCCCACTATGATAATAATATAAATTAAAAGAATATGAACATGTAAGTTCATTTCATGTTTGAGTCTTAGATATACTAATTAAGAATAAGAGATATAAAAGAAATAAAGGGGGAAATGAACAAGCCAATTTAATAATAACTAAAAAAAATTATACTAATAAAAAATAATATTTTTATATGAACGTTCATATTCGCATTTTAGATGGATCCCAAGTTATGAGTTCAACTATAATCAATTAGGTATTGATTTATAATAGGCTAGTGGAAAGATATCATGAAATAAATAATATTTTAAATATTATTTTCAAGTGTATCATGTCAAAATATGAATTGTATGTGGTTTTTATTATTTATTTGAAAAGGGTTTAAATTTGGACCAATCAGATTACACAACATAAAAAATAAAAAATTAATTATTTAACTTTAGGGGAGCTGCTAAAAATAAGGGCAAATATGGGCCAGAAGGTTAATATGGATGGTATTTCTGAACCAAAAGGTTGACGCCAGGGGTATTTTGGGGCTGAAAGGTGGATGGAGGGTAGTTTTGTACCAATTTGATCACTTAATTTTTTTAAAAAAATTTAAAACTCTACAAAAAAATTCTTTCCTAGTATACCATTATCTTATTATAAGATTGTTTATTTCATGTAATTGGGCCAAAGTTGATCATTGTCGAATAATATTATTATTTTTGATAGAATTTTCTATTTATGTTAAATACATATATACATATAAATTGTTATTAATATTGAGGTGTGATGTATCACTACGGAGATCCTTGATGGTATAGTGTATTTCTAATATACTCAGCAAATCCCCCAAAATTGGAACAACTTGTGTAAGTATATCTAGCACATATATAGTGCTATTTAGAAAAATAATATCTCAGGTAAAGCAATATGAGTTAATAAATAGCAAAGCCATATATATATATATGGATAAGCAAATTTGTGCTCCTAATGAAAATAAGAGGAATGAGAAGTTGCAGCCATGATTCAGGAGAAGATACTTAAGAGATGGAGAGAGCAAATGCTGCAATATAGCAATACTGGCACCAAAAGCAAAGTTACTGAATATCAGGTTTGTTCATTTCTCCTCGAGTTTAATATTGTGGGAACTTTCATCGAGAACTTGGATGGTTACTTCAGGTGGTAAATTGTCATTTCCGCAGATGCTTGTGTCGGACACCTTATCAACTACAAGTGCAGACTGTTGTTCTTCATGGACACTAGCATTACGATCATCAAAGTTGGAGCTCGCTGTTGTACATGAAATTTTAGTGAACATTGGACTGGATCCTTGGTCACGACTGAAGGTTCATGTACCAAAGCAGTTGTTGTTTTGGATCTCCTGTTTTGAGGAGTTACTATGTTGTCAAAAGTCACTAGATGAGTGATACCTCCATTAGTGAGATCCCAGGCATCTACGGTGTGATACTTCTCAGGCAATTTATCAAACACATGGTCCTCTTTCCAGCTTTGAATTTCATAGGCAGAGTTAAAGACGTACAAATGACGTCTGAAAACTTCTTGGAACAGTTGCCCGCTCTACCGGATATACTGTGATTTGGTCTCTAAAACATTGAGTAAATTTCTTCTTGAAATGCACCCAATCGAAAAATTGATTGTTGCGATACAACCAATCGAACCATGTTAGAGCTTTACCATCAAAGTAGAAGAAAGGAAAAGGTAGCCAATACTCTTCGGCGAAGCCAAGGAAGGCAAAGTACCGCTCCGCTCGATAAAGCCAGCCCTCTACATTGTCGGTGCCACTGAATCAATCCAATATCACCACTTCCATTCGAGTACGAAAATGAAAGCACCAATGTAACAAACCCGAGTTCCTCACTATATTAAGGAGAACTAAAATGCAATTACAACTTTAGAATTATGATTGCAATACTCAAACTACAGAAATACAATAGAAATATTGAAATAACAAGTAACTAATGATAGAAATAAGAATGTGGATAAGAAATTTAGACTATAGAAGAAGAGGAGAGGACAAACATTTTCTTCAATATGCATAAACCCTTCTTTCTAACTCAGTTTTCCTTTTAATTAAATGCTAATTGGGTCTGAATTCCAAATATAACACTCCAATATTTTACTTGGCCCGATCTCATTCACCACTTCCAACTCATAGGCCCTTATAGAGCTAGCTTGGTTCACAACAAAGAATTTACAAGAGATCCATTGAGAAAACACTGAGTCATAAATTGTGGCCTTGCCAATGATCGTGTAGCCTAATGTCATGACCTGCTATGTAAGCCAAAATACATATTTTAAATTATTATTTCTCTCACATTTAGTATTTATATTTGTCCTTTTTAAGCATAGATTTTCTGGATTGAGCTTAATAGTATATTTTATTTGTAGGATTAAATTGGGGTAAAGATGAAGAAGTTTGAAGCTAAAACAAATTAAAAATAGAATGTTGAAGAACGAAATCAAGCTGACAACTTAATTGATTAAAGTGAATGTGTATATATATATATATATATATATATATATATATATATATGCAGAAGTTGGCGAGAAAGCAAAGAAGTGCACCACGTGGCAATAATTGAAGAATTCCAATTTTGTGTGGCAATTAGCGATGCAGTTTCACGCGGAATCCTTTTAGGTTTTGGGTTCCTAATTTGATTTGGATTCAATTATTTTATTCAGCGTTTCCTACATCTATAAATAGTCCATAAGAATAATTATTAAAGGAGGAGGATACAATATAGAATAATTTTTGGTCTAGGGTTTTATCTTTTCTTTCTCTTTTATTTATTTTACATCTTTTATTTGAATGATTCATTGTAATTTCTCTATGTCTATGTCGAGTTAAACTTCTCGTCCTTAGATTATATTTACTTACAAAATAATTGTTTAGTGATCTTGATTCGGCATAAATGTTTATCATATTAGTTACGTTGTTCTTATATTCTTGTGATTACTATTTTGATGCTTGACCACCATTAGAATAAATTTATTTTTTTCTTTTGAACTCGGAAGAGGAATAGAAAGATAGAATGTGGCATATAAGGAGCATGATCTTTCTTGCATATCACTTGAATTGATTTGTATCTAGGATAAGGATATACCTAGATTCCTTGCTTGGCTCAAATACAGGAAGACAACGTAATGCTCTGTAGTTGGTTCAGTCTATCCCCGCTCAACGATGTAGTTAGACTGTCAATTGTGGTACATGGTTAGAGTTGGGGAGATCATGGCTGTTAATTTTAGTTGACTAGATAATCAAGTAAGTTGATGAAATTGATGCTAAACATGATTGTTAGTTAAATCATAATCCTAGATCGATTCATTCATTGATTGTGTAAACATCTATATTTTCTTAGTTATTGCTTTTTAGTTATTTTATCTTTATTTTTAGTTTAGTTAATATATATTCATCTTTTGAAATCCTCCCTTGAATAAACAAATAGAATTGGTATAATTTAGTAAATGGTTAATTGACAAGTCCTTTGGGTTCGATAATTCGGCTCCTTTAGGGCCACTATATTACTTGCACGACCACATACATTTGCGTGAGCAATTGGAAGCAACAAGTTTTTGCGCCACTTTTTTCATTCAAGTTAGGCATAAAAGTGGGAAGGATTCAAAGTCTTGAAGAGGTTTGGAGAAGACTTTAAAATATCCTAGAAGATTTTTTGAAAGACTTTCACATTCTCTAGACTTGTAGAGAATTTTAGAAAATAGATCAATTTGTAAATCTATAGGGACTTGTGTAATAATTTTTATTTACACTTTAGCCCCTAGGTGTCTAGTATAAATAGAGGGGGATTGATTTGCAAACCAATCAATCAAGGGTAAGCAATTTTCTAAAGCAATAAAAAAAATATTATTTTAAAACACTTTTATATCTTTCTTCATTTTCATAGCAATCTTAGTTTGAAAAGGTTTATTTGAACTTACAAGATCGTGAAAGAATGGGACATGGAGTCCATACTCTTGTGAATTATCCATCTAACCTATACATCACCCAATGCGTTTGCTGGTCAGCTTCCATAAATGTAAGTAATTTGATATTGTGTTTTTACTTATTATTATTATTATTTTTTAATCTTAGTGTTTTCTTGCTCTTTTTTCATGGTCGAAAGATTATTGTTGATGGTTGGGATATTTTGGAAGATGAAGTTGTGTTGCCAATCTTAGGCAAGCATTCTATAGTCGATTGTATTTGCTACACTAGTATTATGAGTCTCATTTTCGAAGATCCTACCCTTGTTGTTGGCATTGAGGATGTTTCAGACATTTCAGTAAGTGGCCATGCCATATTAGTTATTGGGTATGGATATGATGATGGTGTGCTATATTATATTGTTAAAAATTGTTTGGGGGTTCATTGGAGTTTTGTTGCTTACATGAAGTTTCGTCCAAATGTTTTTCATCAGTTTTAATTATTTGACACAGTTAGATGGATGAAGAAGCAGTTAATTGCGGTTCAGAAGGATATATAAATGAGTCAATAGGATGGACGAGAGAAGCTTTTAATTGATGTTTATGCAAATTTAACTATCTAACTTTTACTGGATTTTATAAGATTTAGTTATTTGACATGATTAGATGAATGAGTATGTAATCATTAATTTTTTTGATTAGCAGCAGTAGTGTTATGCTTTGTAATACTCTTTTGAAATCTATATACTTTGATGTCTTACAATTAAAATATTTTTTTCTTTGGTTCTACTGTGTTGCAGATAAAATTTATAATATTTGTTGTTTACTATTCATTAATTTGAATTGTACATTGTGTTTTATAAAAATAGGTAGTGTATGGGCTATCATTGTCATGCTATAAAGGCATATCTAACCCATTTTAAAGAGATTATAGCTACCTGTCTAAGGTTGGAAAAACAACTTTTGGGACACACGAAAAGACTTCTTGATGGGAGTGACCGGCATATATTTGTAAAGTTTTAACAACAGTAGTAACAACCTGTTTTGATTGACTTAAAAGTTTGGCAAACCTATTTTTAAGTCATTTTTAGCTTTAGAAAGTGGTTGGTCAGATTAAAAATAACTTAAAAGATGTTGAGAATGACTACTTTTAAGTCAAAAAATAAAAAGTAGGGGAGACCTCACTACAACAAAAATACTTTTTAGTGGCAATAAATATATACATTAACAAAGAGTGCTAAAGTTTTTATCGACATTAGTTAATTCTCATTGAATCCAGTGTCACTAAAGACTTTAGGAACATATATAAAAAGTGCTAATTGCCGCTAGAATTACATATTAGATACAATTAAGCTACTGCCGTTAATTAATTAAGATAATTTTTTAAGTTGTGCTTTTTTTTTTGAACTTTTTAAAGTCATTTTTGAAGACATGTTGTGAGCCGACGGTTCTTTTTCTCAATCTTGAAGAAGTATTAGATACCATTTTTCGTAGCGGAACTGGTAGTTGGGGAATTCATGAAAGTGGTAGTGTGGTAGGTGGTAGTGTGGTAGGTGGTAGTGTGGTAGGTGAGTATTTTATTTTAAAGATTTTATTGTAGTGTTCTTTTGCTAAGTGTCTTAATCTTGATATCTTTTTAATGTTAATTTTTGGTAGTGTGAAATTCATGGTAAAATGTAATAATATTTATTGTAATATTCTTCCGATAGTTGTTTTAATCTGAATATTTCTTTAACATGATTTATGATATATTCTAGATATAACATATCTTCGGTTCTTTGGTACATATATAAATTTTCCTCCATTAATTGTTCTAATAGTTTTATATCTTCCATAGATTTTATCCAATATTGTAAATATTCGTAGTTCATTTTAATCTGAATTATTTCTAAATCATACCATTCTATTCTTTCGAAGTCTAAATCATGTAGGTCTATCTCATACCATTCTTGATTTAATATATCTTCTGATTCGTGATCATTAAATATTTTTTCCCATATTATTTTTCTTAATTCGATTATTTCTATATTTTTAAGTACATATAGGATTAAAGTTTCGTAGATTTTTATCATTTCATCATGCATGTATGTAGTCATGTTCTTTACTATGCAGGTTTTTTATTTCAAATTATTCCTTCCTATCATATTCATAATTGATTAAATTCATATTAAATCATTATGAACTAGATTATCTTTATCATGTTTTCCTGTCACTACTAGCATCGTACTTTAGCGGATACTTTCTTCTTATCAGCGCCTCAACTTTGTTTACTCCCCTAAACGGCTTTCCTCGCCTACCGGTTTCAACATTAGGATGGCATAGTATAGAAGTTTTCTCCCTGTTTCCAGTGTGCTAATAAACTAGAAATCATGATTCAAATAATTCTAATACATAATAACTAACATAAATTTATTCAATCATATATATGATATTCAGGAATATATGAAATTAGTTCCGCATATTTTTTGAACAATATACCTTTGCCTCTTGCTTAGCCATGCTATCTGAAATATCTGTCTGGATTTCAGATTTATCCATTAACTTTTAAGTATTTTAGTATCTTTAAGGGAGTTTTTTGAAAGGAGAGTTTTTATTTATCAGGCATTGCCCCCCTTTACAATGTTTACTACTAAGTCTATATATAGACATACAAATTTACTATTCTAGATACTTATCCTAACACAGTTTTTACACATGTCCACTACTATTTACTACTATTCATGACTACTATTCATGAATAGTTCTTATTTTGTCTACCACTATCTACTTTACGACTTATTTGCACATATTAATAATGTACACTATCTACCACATACACTTGTCATATTTTGTACAAAAGACCCATACCTACTTTATGACAACTATTATGATTTTTACATTTACATTATTAACTTTTTCCGTTCATATCTCTTTCTCCTTCTTGTTTTCTTCCTCGTTGATTATTCCAGCTGGACGTCTGGAATTATATTATCTTCACCGTTGCACTTTGAACATATATGGTCCGGGTATTTATAATCAATTAGCTTGCAATATCTGGTTAATAATTCTGCTGAAATAAATCCTTCTTTTAGTGCTCGTGTCGTAGGTCGTTCTTCTGGCTTTAGTAGTGATAAAATCCATCTTTGGACTTCATCCATATCTGCTTTCCTTAGCTCCCTTGAATTGGAATAAATCATTAGCTGGTCTCTTGCATAGCAGCTCCATATAGCGTTTCCGTTTAAATAATTATTTGCTAACTCTTGTATAATTGTTGATATACCAATTATCCTTTTGTTGGCATAAAAACTTGGTATCTCTATTTTGCATATCTCTTCTTGTTGTCCGATATCCTCGGGTATAATCATATCTTTAGTTAATCCTATCTTGATAACCTGTATTGGAGGTTTTATTTCCTCATATAATATCTCCGCTGGTGCTGTATAGAATTTTATATAAAATAAATTTCCTTTCTTAACTCTTTTGTATGTGATGAATGCTTTGTGTAGTTCTGGTATTCCTCTTCTCCGTCATATGTGTATACGGTATTTAACAGTCCGTAGTCGTAACATGTTCTTACTAAATTAGTGTTAGTTTTCGGTTGTGCAATTAACTTGTTATATCCTTGTAACTTTTGTGTCAAATAATCTTGGTTTGGTACTTTTGTAGTTGATCTGGGGTTGCGGTTTAAATAGGTTTGGATTTTGTAGATATTTTCAATATAGGTTCGTGTAATGTAGTTATATGTCTTTTTCTCATTTTGGTTTTGGAAACTATCTGCGTATGTAGATGTTTGTGGTTCTATGGACACATGTCTAGGTGTCCTTTGGGTAAATGGTTTTGCAAATAGCTGGTTTAAGTTCGCATTTTTATGTTGTTTATCGCTAACTTGTTTGCTTGTACCTGCAGCTGTATTTAAACAAACATCATGGGTTTTAAGGAGTTTCCCATCGTCTCCTTTTAGCTCTGGCTTTTTTTCGTCTTCCGCTCAACGTAGCTCCGCATTTTTATAGTCATGCTGCTGACTACCTTTAGACTTCAGATTATCTTCATTAGTCTTTAGCTTTTGTATCTCGTTGTCCATACTATCCACTTTTGTACAAAGTGTAGTAATAGCTTTGAGTATTTTTTCGATTGTATCTTCTTCCTCAGTCTCAGTCTGAGTAGCTTTGTCGTGATAGGTAATCTGCAATAACATTCTTATCAGTTTTTATTACTTCAATTGTAAACGTAAAATTTAATATATTTAATACCAATTTCCTTATTTCTTTTGTTGTTACCGAATCTTGTATTTTTCTTGTTAGCCACCATTTTACTTGTGTATTATCTGTTCTTATAATAAATTTTTTATATACAATATATGGTTCAAATGATAATAAACACTTATATACTGAATATAATTCTTTTCTATTTATTT
>NC_064285.1:49903200-49968360 GCF_019186545.1 Solanum stenotomum | reverse complement strand
TACGTCTTCTGTATTTACTTCTAAATTCTTTGTATTATCTATGTTTGCTAAAAGTTCCGTATATGTTTCGCTTGTTTCCGAATGTTGTTCTAGATCATCATCGTTTATTTCATCAACTCTTATTTCGGGTAGATTATCTTGGTTATTTTCTTCTTTTTCTCCTAATTCATCTTGTAATTGCAATTTTTCTTTAAATTTAATTATCTCATTTGCTAATTTTGTTTTTTGTTCTTTTTCTTTTTGTTTAATTTCATACATTTCTTTTAATATTGCTAGCTCTTTTTCTAGCTCTATTATTTTAGTATTTTTTACTTCTTCTAATTGTTGTACTTCCTTTTTAGTATTAGTTGGAGAAGAAAGATAAAAAGCAATTGCTCATACTTTGGACTCATCACTATTGTTTATCTCCAATACTAGAGTGTAAGATGACATGTGTGTTGATTTAATTGTAGGGCAAGAAAAGTATAGGCAATAATAAATAGATACATACATTCTACGTGATAATTTGTGATCAAAACGGAAAGAAACACAAGTATATAATGTACATATACTTGTGACATGAGAATCACAACAATGTATGCAATTAATGCCCTATAAAGGTGTGCATCAATTTAGGCAATCCACTGCCTAATAGTGAAAGAGTTGTGAATCCAAATGCAGATTAGCGTTGACGTATATGTAATATATATTACAAAAATATCAAGAGTTGGGCATCAACTTAGGAATTTCTAAGGGTTTCTCACACTGAAACAATTCCTTTAGTTGTACCTTGTGCTTTAGAGACAATCGTCCTTACTCGGTTAAAAAATTTTAAAATTGTTATTTACTATTTTTTTTCAAATAATTATTATCTTTATATTTAAGACTGTTTATTTTCCAACATCTCAATACTAAATTGATCTAATATCATACCAATAAAATATTTTCAAAATTTTTATATGGTAACTGGTGATGGTGATTGCGTGTGTCGATTTGAGATGATGTTGACTAATTAATGATGATAGTTGTGGAGAGTATCTTATGGTATAGAACATGGTTGGCAATAGTGATTAACCGTGATTATTGATGGAAGTGGTTGCAGTGGAATGATACTAATAGCTAATGACGGTGGTGAATGATGATGACGATTAGCAGTAATGTTGACTTTTGATGATAGTTATTGATTGTGATTAGTGAATATAACAATGATTGGTGGTGATAATTGCCAATGAATGGAAGAAGATATGATATGTCCATTGAACATTACCAAGGAATCATAGACATATGCTGTTCCCTGCAATAATTTTATGAGAAAAAGACACCACCGAAACTAATCAAAGATTAAAATTTCTTTCAAACGGGAGAGGATAATACCTTAGTTATGGGGCACCAAAAACATATGATGAATGCCAAATTAGCTTCACTCTACATTAATTGGAACCCTTCAAAGCATAACACTTGTTAATATGTACAGCCAAAATATTAGTTTGATTACCATGAAGCAAAAAGCATTGCCAAACCTTTCACGAAGAGCAACTTGTTGGGAACAACTAAAATTTCACAATAATAATATATCTTATTATTTAAGAAAATACTAGTCCTGAAAATTAAATGAAAATTATTACGATGATATCTTCTATCTATATATAATAGGAGAAAAAAATGCCACATGTCAGCGCCATAAATTTTTAGAATTTTAAATAATTAATAATTAATTATTATATAGATATTATCTATCTATAAATAAAAAAAATTAAATAAAAATAGACACATGTCATCAGCTTACACAAATACTGACAAATGTTAGTATTTCTAAAAATAAATTTAACTTTTATTTACATACAATTTATAAATTAGTAAAAAATTGATTTTTTTAGTATACAATAGATTCAATAATTTAAAAAATATATATTTAATAAAAAAACAAAACTACATTTCCATATGTCCTCAAAAACTTTTAAATTATATCGCTAAATTTTTCTAATTATCTTTTATTAAAAGAATAACAATTTTAAAAAGGAAAAAAAAACATACGTAAATTAACATTAATTTTAAAAGGGAAAAAATATTGCCACTTTAATTATATCTCTAAAATTTTCTAATTATCTTCTATTAAAAGAATAGTATTGATTTATTTTATCTTTTATTATTTAAATAGTATTGCTTTATATTTTTATAAAAAGTAGAAAAGACTAAATAAAATTAAAAAAAGCATTGTCCATCTGCCATTTTAAATAAAAAAACAAAAACCAAAACCGTCCATGAATTAACAAAAAACTGTTAAATGAAGAAAAATAATAAATAAATTTTAAAACATTATCCATAAGCCATTTTAAATAAATAAATAACAAAATTATCCACTAATTAACAAGAAACGGTTAAATGAAGATATACTTCAATATTTAAAAAAAAAATGATTTTAAATGTATTTTTTTTCAAATTATATAAACAACACTCGTAATATTAATTTAAAATAGTCACTTTTTGAATTTGAATTTAAAGTGGTTACCTAAAACTGCTCCACCCATTATCTCTATTCTCTCTATATATCTATATATACATAACTAAATTCAATTAAACAATTAATGGATCTATTCTTCTTCAAATGTGGAAAGTTATTTGTTGAATTAGTTTCATTCTTCTTATCTTTATCTTCTTTTGTGGTGAATTGATAGATTATTTTATGATTAACCGAAGAAAAATTGAATATATTTGCAAAGAAAAAAGTGGAAGTCAAGAAGAAGAAGAACAATATCTATCAAAGTGAAATCCTGTGTATGCATCTTAGGAAACATTATTGGCTGACACTCTACTGATACACAATGAGTTCGTGTTGAGAACATGGCCATTGAAGGTGTCATTTTTTCTTTTCTAATTTACATGAATGGAGGTGTAGTTTTGCTCCACAATTAGGAGATAAAAAAATTGTGTACATTACTATTTATTTGTGTATAGATATTTTACCACTTCGAAATTACAATAACCTAATTTATTTTTAAATTTACGTAAAAATAAAATCAGTTTCAAAGAGATTTGTTTATGCATAACTATTAATTTTAATTATTATGAATTTTACAAGTCTCTTTTTAAAATTTTTACTATAATGAATATGTTAATGAAAAAAAAGTTTCATAACTTTCCATTACCCATCCACTGTTGCACAATCCTATAAACAATGAAAATTATGTTAATAACATTTTATTTTATCCATAGTCATCTTAAACCAAATAAATAATTTTCAATTTTTAAAAAGTGGTACTTGTTGTGTTTATGAAGAGTAAGAGTTGAAATATATTTTGATCTATTTTATCAAAGAAAGAATTTTGCAAGAAAAGATATCTTAAAAATAATGTTAACTAGTATAATTTTATTTTGGTCCTTATTTTTTCTTTTTGAATCAAATTAATAGTGTTTCTTGATTTTTTTTTAGTGAGATTTACTTATATTGTGATAATGATATGTTTGCTAGAGTTTAACTAATTATTAAATACTCTCATTGTACTATCAATTATCATAGAAAGAGGCATACATGAATTATACATTAAGTAATAATATAAATAACAATATATTTCGTGTAATTTTATGAAGTATATCTACAAAAGCTAAAATGTACAAACACTAAATTACTTTTTGATAGACCCTTAAATCAATAATAACATAAATAAATAATAATAAATAATTATAAAAAATTTAAATTTTGAATTCTAAGTTGAAAAGAAAATTCTAAATAATTACCTTTTTGCAACATAAATTTATAATAATATAATCCGATTGTAAGAATTATATAGTACTAAAGTACCATGTAATCATATAATTTTATAAATATCATATAATTGATATATGATTTTTTAGAAAAATTGAAAGACTACATTTAAAATTTTGAGTAGCATTCCTATAATTTGATACGTGCCTAAATTTTTGTAGTTTATTAATTTTATGTTTAGCATTATCATAATAATAATTATAACAACAATAACAATAATAATAAAGTTAATAATAATAATAATAAATACATATTATTATTTAAAATTTTAAATTTTAAAATTAATTCTCATCAAATGATCAATTAAAATTAACTTTATACAACCATTTTTTTAAAAAAAAATATTGAAAATTGAAATTTAAAGATAAAAATTAAACTTTTTTAAAAAATGATTGACCTGTTTTAAAAATTTTAAATTTTAAATATTACCATTTTTTTTTCATAAATTAAAATTTTAATTATAATTAAAATTTAAATAGCGAGTTTTAAACATCCCATTACATTCCCACTTATACACAAATTCTAAAAACTGATTAATAAAAAAATAATAAATGTATCAAAATTACATTAAAAATTAAAATCTATTTGCAAACTCACTAAATATGGTTATACAAAATAGTAAATCATGTATTTTTTTACTCCCTTTTAATAGTAATTAGAAGGTCAATTTTTGTCGTGATTAAATTATTTAATATTTCTCTAATTGTTACAACTTACAATCCTATTAGTAATGAAATACCTTTTATTATTAGTTGAGCTTTTAAACTATTTCAAGGGATATAAATCACAACCAATATATACAAATTATTTTTGAAAAATCCATTAATTTAAATAATTTATCAACAGTTGCATTGTAACATATTTTTTTGATTTTTTCTACATTCTAAATTAATTATGTAATATGTAATTTGATTTAATGATTAATTACAAAAAAAAACAAAACATAAATTTAAAATATTTATTGTAATTAACATGAAAGTGAAAGCAGTTTATATATATATATATATATATATATATAATAGGTAGTATATTAAATTCAAAATTCAAAACTAAAAATTTAAAAGTGACTTTTTTGTTAAAGAATTACTTAAAATTAACATCATATAAACATTTTTAAAAAATTTTAATTTTTTATTAAGATAAAGATCAATAATTAAATATTTGAATGATCTATTTTAAAATTAAAAAATAATTAAAATTCTTTATTTAAATAAAACAGGAATATATTTTAAATCGTGCATAAGTTAATATCACATTTAATTTAAAAATTATGATATTTAATCCGCGCAACGCGCGGGCACGAATACTAGTATAAATAATAGAGCAGAAAATTAATGGCATAATACATATATTGGACCCTAAACTTGGCTTCAAATTTTAACTTTGAACTCCAACTTTCATAGTACACAAATAGGCACTTTAACTATCCAACTTTTAAATAAATAAACACGCAATTTTTGCAGCCAAAGAGTGTGAAATGCAAGCGTTCCCACGTGTATTACTGAGCCACTCAATGGCTGCCAACTAATTAAATATTTTACATGTTGATTTTAGAACTAAAAAAATTAAAATTAATTTAAATTCAAATACAAGGGCAAAGGGTAAAAAACATTCTCATTTCACCCCCTTTCACCCGATTGTCTCTCAAAAGGTCAAACCTTAACTTATCTGGTGAATCAAAATCTGGTGAATCAAAGGGAAGAATCGTTCAACATTTCTGCTGAAGCTGATGTTCATTAGTTTATCTTCATCAATTTAGTCCAGGTATGCCTCAATTTTGCCCTTTTGAAAGTTTATCTTTGTTACAAGGTAGAATCTTTTTGTCACCATGAGTGTAAAACTACTATTTTCTTACAGCTTGTTACATATCATATAATAGCTATTTTTCACCATGGCGGTCACTTTTATAAAGGTCAATATGTATCGAAATTGGGAAGCATTGTATTTAGCATAGATAAGGACCACTTCTGTAACACCCCGTATTCTAGAAAGACCAAAAATGCAGAATTTCAGAAGTTGCAGGTGCCACCAACAGAGCCACCTACAGACCATAGGTTGACCCACATACCATAGGTGGGGTCCGTGGTTGGCCACCTGCAGCTCCCCCCACCGAAACCCAGAAAATTCTTCTAAGGGTCGACCCACGGCCGGACCTACGGACCGTAGGTCAGAACACGGGTTGGTCCATGGATCAAGGCCCCTAGAACCCATCCTCTAATGTCGATCCACGAACTGACAGGACGGGGCCGTCAGTCGATCGATGGTCTGTCGGTCAGGCCCATCGATTGGCACCGACAACTTTTAAGTCAGGGGTCATTTGGTCTTTTCCCTATGCGTTGGACACCTAAACTACGTCGTTGTGGTCAGTGCCTAGTAACTTAATCAGACTTTACCATAAGCAATTCATTCACCAAAAAATCTGAAATCTGAAAGAAAAAAAGGGAGAAAAGAGTCGACCAACCCCCTCCAAGAACGCACCAAGTTTCCCTCAGTCCTATCCCCGAAATCGAAAGATTTCTCCATGAAATTCGTCACCAGGTATGTGGGATTTCACTAGTGGGTTCCTTTCACTCATTAGGTCCCTAGAATTTAGTTAGTTTCTTGATTCCCTTCATATGATCTAGACCTAGGGTTTCTAGAACTTCAGATAGTTATTATGGTTTAGTTGTTGTAACATTCTTAATCAAATTATCATGTCTTAGTAATGTTTTTGCGTAGATTCTTACATGAAACTCAAAACTCTAGTTGTGTAGTTTTTTTAGTTCATGAATTGCACTAGCTAGGACAAATAAATAGATATGCATGTTCCAGTTTCGAACGCCACATTATCCGTATATTTCAGCATGAACCCTATTTTGAGTTATAATCTAGTATTGTAAACTCTTATTGAGTATGTGATTCAGATCAGTATTGGGTACTCCCCATTTCAGTTTATCTTTTGATTTGAAGCTTTCACACAATATTTCTCATTTTAGTAAATCTTTAAGTATGATTATGATATGCCGGTTCAGGGTTAGCTTAGGGTCACTCGTAATCTTAAGTCCCGTGTTACGTCTAGGGGTAGCCTAGGGCATGCCAAACTTGGTATCAGAGCATTAGGTTTAAGAGTTCGAGGATGTCTGAAAAGCCTCACTAAGTAGAGTCCCTTTAATGAGTGTGAAGCGCGCCACACCTATGAGGGGGAGGCTACGAAGTGTTTTAGGAAAAGCTTCACTTTCTTGTTATTCTTATTGTGCGTGGGTGTGATCTTCTTTCTAACTCGACGTTATGCGTTTCAAATCATGCATCCTCGTAGAGCTTACGCAAGGAATGCTAATGCCCATAATACTGACACAGTTCCTCCAGTCCCAGACCATGAGGTTTCGAACGCAGAGTTTCGGAATGCCATTAAACTTTTGGCCCAGAGTGTAGCCAACCAGAACAATTAACAGGTTCTAGTTCCTGCAAATGCTAGTGGTGGATCAATGACAACTAGGGTCCGTGATTTTGTTAGGATGAATCCACCTGAGTTTTTAGGGTCACAAGTTGATGAGGATCCCCAAAACTTTATTGATGAGGTCATGAAGATCTTTGGAGTGATGTATGTGACTAGAAATGATAGGGTAGAGTTGGCATCCTACCAGCTCAAGGATGTAGCTCACATTTGGTTCACTCAATGGAAGGAAAACAGGGGTTTTAATGCAGCTCTTGTGACTTGGGAGTGTTTTACAGGAGCTTTTCTGGAAAGGTTCTTTCCAAGGGAGTTGAGAGAGGAAAAAACTCAAGAGTTCATGAATTTGAGGCAAGGTTCTATGACAGTCCAAGATTACGGACTGAAGTTCACCCAGCCCTCTAGGTATGCTCCACATATGGTTGCCGATCCCATAAAACAAATGAGTAAGTTCCTATTTGGAGTGTTTGACTTGGTGAAGACAGAGTGCAGAAACACTATGTTGTTAGAGGGCATGAATATCTCTAGGCTCATGACTCATGCTCAACAGGTTGAGAAAGATAAGCTTAGGTAACAGGCAAAGGATAACAAAAAGTCTAGGACATGCAACTATGAGTACTCTCAGCAGAAATCAGGTGGTGGAAATTGCTCGCAGTTTAAGCAAAGGTCTTCAGCTCCAACACCTTCATCAACTAGTGTTCCATCCCCAGGTTTCAACATGATAAAAAAGGTAGGGCATCATGCTCTAAGTCTCAGGGGAGTGTTTCAGGTACCAGAACCTACCCAACTTGTCCAAAGTGTGGTAAGAACCACCTGGGCGAGTGTCTTACAAGAAATGATGAATATTTTGGTGTGGGTTGAGGGATTGCCCCTCTTCTAAACAGGGGCAAGGAGGTAACAATAGTAGGGCCAATCTACATCTTCAGCAACATCGGTAGGTCACCCAACTCAACAGGGCACTTCATCTAGTACAGGTGGCAGTCAATGCCAAAATAGGTTGTATGCTCTCTAGGCTCGCTAGGATCAGGAAGATTCTCCTGATGTGGTTACGGGTAAGTTGCGAGTCTTTCATTTAGATGTTTATGCTTTGTTCCAGGGGCTACTCTTTCTTTTGTAACTCCAAATATAGCAGTGAACTTTGGTGTCAGTCCAGAAATTCTCTCAGAACTCTTCTCAATGTCTACTCCAGTCGGTGACCCAGTTATAGCTTGACGGGTATACAAAAATTGCCATGTCACAGTATACCAGAAAGTCACCTGAGCAGATCTTGTAGAGTTAGAAATGGTAGACTTTGATATCATTTTAGGCATGGAATGGTTACATTCCTGTTATGCCTCAGTCGATTGTAGAACTAGGATCGTTCGTTTTCAGTTTCCAGACGACCCAATCCTAGAATAGAAGGGTAGTAGCTCAATGCCTATGGGTCGATTTATCTCTTACCTTAAGGCCAAAAAGATGATCTCTAAAGGGTATCTCTATCATCTAGTTTGGGTTAAGGATTCAAGCTTCGAAACCCCAACTCTTGAGTCGGTGACCCAGTTTTAGGTGTGGTGTTTGTTTAGCTGAAGAGATCATTGTCATATTTTCATATTTGAACTTAAAAGAATTCTACTCCATGTGGGATTGACTCCAACTCCTGTATTTGGGTTTATACTGATTTACGACCGTTGACACTTAAAATTGGATGAAGTCTCTTTGAAACGTTAATCAAAATGGCACCGCTGCTGGGGAGTAACGTTACTTAGAGTTCTTTTATCGAAGATTTAACTTGTGAATTTGTTGGATGTAGTTGAATCGGCTTAGACTGCATTGTATAATGTTGGTTAGACTAAATAGAATTACAAAAATGAGTGAGGAAGTGATGAATGGTAGCTAAGCAGGTCATCAGGACGGTATCGATGATATCAATAGTGTTTAGAACCCATCACAACTAGGTGAAATGGGTGCAATTTTCCTACCACAAACTGATGGGAATGCAATATTTGAGGTCACGAGCACGACTCTTCATCTCCTCCAAATGCGGGGACTCCATGGAGGGCTAGAACACGAAGGCCCACATGAATATGTAAGAAATTTTATAGAGGTGTGCATCCCGTTTTCATTCAAGAATGTATCACAAGAGTCAATTCGACTTAGGTTATTTCCACTATCTTTGACAGGGGAGGCTAGCAAGTGGTTGACCGAATTACAAAACAATTCCATCGCCTCATGGGAGGAGCTGATTAGAGCATTCAATGCCAGATTCTTTCCCCCACATCAAGGATGATGAAACTTAGAGATGACATTCAACATTTCAAGTGATGAAAGGGTGAACCTATCCATGAAGCGTGGGTGAGGTTTAAGAAACTCTTACTTAAATGCCCAACTCCCGGGCTACCAAACGGTTTGTTACTCCAATATTTTTACCGGAGTCTTGATTCGATTAATAAAAGAGTGGCTGATCAATTAGTACGAGGGGGAATAATGCTGCCATCATTTGAGGTGGCTTCATTTTTTTTTGATGACATGACAAAAATAAATCAAGCTTGGTACACTCACGGAGATCAAGTCTCTCCTTTTTGTTTTAGAATGACACAAGAATAACTTGATAAGGAAAGAGAGAGGGATGCAAACATCAAAAAAGTGTTGACCCAAATGGAGCTATTACAAGAGCATATGATGGAGAATCTGGGAAAGCCCAAGGGGACAAGTAACGTATTTAGAGTTAAGGAGGGTTCTTCCTCAGGTTATTCTAAGCCGAGGGAGAATCAAGGTTGGAACTTCAAGAGATACGATGAGGGTTTCCACCCAAGCTATTTACAGTAAGGTGGGAATCAAGGTTGGAACTATCATAAGAGGGAAGAGCAAAGAAGATACCATCAAGATTGGGCTGAGGAAAGTGATTATTGGAAAATGGAGGATGACCATGAAGAGGATCACACACACTCGAGTGGAAGCCCAAAGTCGAAAAGGAGTGCAAGTAGTCCCCGGGTGAATGATTGCTGTCACACATCTTTGATAAAGTTGAAGGTTCAGATGATTTGTTAAAAGGGATGAACGCTGACTTTTCATCATTGAACAATAAAGTGAACTCTCACGCAGATGCAATCAAGATACTTGAAGGTCAGTTGAGTTACTTTCAGCACAATTGAAACCAAACAAGACAATGGAAGATGATGATAGAGGGATGGCCGTGGTTACTCGTAGTGGAAAGGTAGTAATAAGTGATGTTACGGGGTAATGAAGAAGACAAAAGTATGGAAGAAGAAGAGACACTTATCCATCAAAGCATTGCCAAAGGACCACAAAAAGACGTGGAGAAACACAACCCAATCCCAAAAGTTATGCAACCTTTACCCAAAATATTGCCTCCATTTCCCCAACGTCTCAGAAAGAAGAATGAGGATGAGAGGTTCAAGAAGTTTTTATCGGTGTTCAAAGCATTATCAATTAATCTCCCTCTAGTTGAAGCATTGTTGGAGATGCCGGGTTATGCCATGTTTATGAAGGAGTTAGTCATAAAGAAAAGGAGCTTGGATTTTGAGAAAATTGAAGTTTCTCATAGCTGTATGACTGAGGAGCTGATAAAAAAGAGAGAAAATCCCGGAGCATTCCCCATCCCTTGCACCATCGCATGCTCCAATTTGCTAAAGCCCTATGCGATTTGGGAGCAAACATTAACTTAATGCCATATGCGATCTATAAACAACTTGGGTTGGGTGAACCGAAAGCCACAACAATGAGACTCTTGATGGTGGACCGATCAATTAAACATCCTGTAGGGATACTATATGACATCTTGGTAAAGGTTGATCGATTCATTTTCCCGGCTGATTTTGTCATTCTCGATTGTGAAATTGATGCTAAAATTCCCATCATTTTGGGAAGAACATTCTTGGAAATCGAAAGAGCGTTGATGGATGTAGAAAGCGGAGAACGAAAGTTTCAGGTGAACGAAGATGAAGTAACCTTTAATGTTTGTAAGTCAATGAAACACTCAAGTGATATTCACGTGGTCTCCACTGTTGATGTTATTGATGAGGCGGTGGCTAGTGTGAGCCATTTAATGTGTATGAGTGAACCACTTGCAGTCGTGCTTGCTAACTATGACGAATTCGAAATTCAAGGTTATGAAGAGGTGGTAGCTGCTCTTTCAGGCTTAGGGGGGGGGGGGGTTATTCAAAGACTCCATTGAAGTTGGACATTAATCTAAAAAATCGAGAAAGTCCTCCCACAAAGCCATCAACAGAAGAACCACCAAATATGGAGTTGAAAGTACTTCCCACTCATCTTCGATATGCTTTCTTGGGAGCAAATAACACCTTACCGGTGATAATTGCATCTGACTTGCTTGAATGACAAGTAAAATTACTCCTTGAGGTGTTGATAAGGCATATTAAAGCTATAGGTTGGACTATCACTGACATAGTGGGAATTTCTCCCGGCATTTGCACTCACAAAATTCAACTTGACCGTGATTGTAACCCGAGTGTGGAACATCAACAGAGATTGAACCCACCGTTTCAAGAGGTGGTGAAAAAGGAGATAATAAAGTGGTTGGACGCAAGTGTGATCTACCCTATCGCAGATAGCAAATGGGTAAGTTCGGTACAACGTGTACCCAAAAAAGGAGGCATCACAGTAGTCCCATATGAAAAGGGGGAGCTTGTATCTATGAGACCGGTGACCGGATGGAGAGTATCCATGGATTATCGAAAGTTAAATTCGTGGACTGAAAAGGATTACTTTCCCATGTCTTTCATAGATCAAATACTTGATAGACTCTCAGAAAGAGGTTGGTATTGTTTTTGGATGAGTATTTCGGTTATAACCAAATCTCCATTGCTTTGGAAGACCAAGAGAAAACCACATTCACCTGCCCATATGGAACTTTTTCCTTCAAACGGATGTCGTTCGTGTTATGTAATGCGCCGGCAACATTTGAACGTTGCATGTTATCTATTTTTGCTGACATGGTGGAGGATTCAATGGAGGTATTTATGGATGACTTCTCGGTTGTGGGTGACACTTTTGAAGCATGTTTAACATACTTAGGACAAATTCTCCAAAGGTGTGTGGAAACAAATTTGGTCCTAAATTGGGAAAAATGACAGTTCATGGTTAAGGAAGGTATAGTTCTTGGTCACAAAGTGTCGCAAAAGGGGCTGGAGGTTGATAAAGCGAAGATTGAAGTGATTGAGAAATTACCACCACTAATTTCAGTGAAGGGTTTTCGTAGTTTCTTAGGACATACCAGTTTTTACCGGAGGTTCATCAAAGACTTCTGAAAGATTGCAGATCCTATATGAAAATTCTTGGAGAAGGAGGTAAAATTCCACTTTGATGATACTTGCATGGTGGCTTTCAAGTGCTTGAAAGAAAAAATGGTCTCCACCCCGGTCATCATTAGTCCCGATTCATCAGAATCCTTCAAAGTAATGTGTGATGCAAGCGGAGCGACATTGGGTGTTGTATTGGGGCAAAAGCGTAACAAACTATTTCACCCCATTTACTACGCAATCAAGACTTTAAGTAGTGCTCAATGTAACTATACCGTTACTGAACAAGAGTTGCTTGCAGTAGTTTATGCGTTTGAGAAGTTTCGGGCTTGCTAGGTACTAAAGTGGTTGTTCACACTGATCATGTTGCACTGCGTTAACTGATGGCCAAGAATGATGCCAAGCCAAGATTGATAAGGTGGGTGCTACTATTGCAAGAATTCAACTTCGAGGTCAAAGATAGGAGAGGTTGTGAAAATCAGGTGGCTGACCACTTATCAAGATTGGAAGGAAAGGAAAATGACGAGCTGGAAATCGACATAAATGATTCTTTTCCCGATGAACAAGTATTCACGGTAACTCTCAAACTACCTCCTTGGTATGCTGATTTTACCAATTACGTAGTGTGTGGGTTAATGATGGACGAACTTTTATCAACAAAAGAGGTTCTTGTTCGATGTTAAGAAGTACTTTTGGGATGAACCATATTTATTCAGAGAGTGTTCAAACTTATCATTAGGAGATGTGTTTCGAAAGAAGAAGCCATCGAAATCCTCCATGCTTGTCATGCTTCACCGGGGGGTCATCATGGTGGTGTACGTATAGCTGCTAAAGTTATCCAAAGTGGCTACTACTATTCGTCTCTCTACACAGATGCTCATGAGTTTGTTAAGAAGTGCACTCAATGTCAGAAGCAATGTGGAGTATCCAAAAGACATGAGTTGCCTCTTACGCCCATTTTAGAAGTTGAGCTATTTGATGTTTGGGGAATAGATTTCATGGGTCCATTTATGAGTTAGTTTGGTAATAAGTATATCTTGGTGGCCGTAGATTATGTTTCTAAATGGGTGGAGGCTGCTGCACTTCCAAACAATTAAGGGACAAGTGTTATTCAATTCCTGAAATGCTACATCTTTGCTAGATTTGGTACTCTTCGGGCTTTTATAAGTGATCGGGGATCCCACTTTTGCAACAAGTGGTTTTTAGCTGTTTGAGTAAGTATGGAGTGAAATACAAAGTAGTAACTCCGTATCATCCCCAAACGAACGGTCAAGTTGAAGTGTCAAATAAGGAGAACAAAAACTTCTTGGCCAAGACGGTGAATTCTAATAGGACTGATTGGTCTCGAAAGCTTGATGACGCACTATGGGCGTATCACACTTCATACAAAACACCAATCAATATGACTCCGTATCAGCTAGTTTTTGGTAAATCTTGCCATCTACCAGTTGAATTGGAACACAAAGCATTATGGGCATTGAAATCTCTAAATCTGGAATGGACAAAGACTTCAAAGGAGAGAGTAGAGCAAATAAATGAGTTAGTTGAATTCAGGTTCAAGGCTTACAATAGTTCAGCCCTTTACAAGGAAAAGATGAAGAAATGGAATGATTTTAAAATCATTAAGAGGGAGTTCAGAGTGGGAGACTGGGTATTACTATATAACTCTCAACTTAGACTCTTTCCGAGAAAGCTCAAGTCCAAATGGTCAAGGCCGTTTAGAGTGACACGAGTGTTCACAAATGGTGCCATCGAAGTTGAAGGTCAAGAAAGACCTGTATTCAAGGTGAATGGGCAACACTTAAAGTTATACTTTGGCGAGTGCCAAAAGATTTCTCTGATTGAGGTGGTGTACCTGGAAGATGCTTGAAAGCATTTTCACATCATACCACGACATTAAATAAGGCTCTTCTTGGGAGGCAACCCAAGTGTTAGTGTTTTAAATAATGTCTATTGATTTTGCAGGTGCAAGATCTTGTGCGAGAAAAAGATACTATTGGTGGATCGCTGAATCCATTCGGTGAGCACGACATAGTCCACCTTATGGACTTAAAAAATGGAGCTAATATACTGGAATATTCGATGGGAGACCTTCACCACTCGGCGAATCGTTGATGTGCTTAGGTGACCTAATTTTTCCCACCCTTCCACCTCAGCGTTGATAGCTTAACTCAATGATTGTTCAACGATGTTACAAGTCCATTATGCGAATCGCCAACCTGTTCGGCGATCTCCTTCATATCCGCCGATTTGCCCCTTTCTGAGAGTGTCACACACTAGACCTAAAGGTGATATCAAGACCTTTGGGTGTACCGCCGAGGTGTTCAACGACTGTTTCATTTTCTCGCCAACTGGCGCTTAGTGAAGATTCCTCGTCACCTTGCTCTGCATGTTTACATACTAGAATTTTATCTTTACTTGTTAGTTTTTTTTAAATTTTTTTCTTATTTTATTTGTGGGATTTCCTGTTCTCTACTCACATTGAGGACAATGTTGAATGCTTTTGGTGGGATATGCGCTTGGTCAGTGAGTTCCTTTCTTTGTGTGTTTGGACCCTTCTGAAAATATTTTGCCACTTATTGTGTGTTTAATTGTGGCTATTCTTGTGCAAATTTGAGTATCGATTATGATCAATATCGATGGCTTGAATGGTGCTCTCAATCGAACAAAAATGAATGTGCGGCTACGATGAGGTCAAATGAAGTTGCATAGACAATATGTGAACTGTTTGCATCTCGTTATGACTAGCCGATTATCGAATTGAGTCTCTTGTGATGAGCATTGCACACTAGCGAAAGTGTGGAGTCTTGTTTGATATTGGTTCCAATGCCTTGTGTGATAAGCTTATCGTGAACCATGTGTGATGACACCTAGAATTTGCCTCGCTGGTCCAGTCGACTAAGTAATGCAAATTCTTGAAATGATCTTAGGCAACAATGTTGAAGAGTGAACTAATTTTTCATTATACCTCTTTTATGGCCTACCTTATGAGTGTGTGAACCTCGCTTGAACCCCTTTTGAGCCTTACCCTTTTCTTGGAAGAAACTTGATGCAATTGTGACATTTCTTTATTCCTTCACCCTTAATCATCATGAGATGTGGTTTGTTGGAATAGCCAACTTAGGCCAAAAGCCTAAGTTGGGGGTGTGGTGAAAAGAGAAGGTAAATCAACAAGTGTGAAGGAATCCCCCTTTACCCATGGTTTTGAAAAAGATGGAACCCCTCATTACAAAAAATAGGAGAGGAAAAGAAAAGAAGGAAAAAGAAAAAGAATGAAAAAGTGGTGAAATAAAGTTGCATAAGAAATTGGGTTTCCGATATTCCATGGAAAGTGAATAATGGGGTGATTTTTTTATCATGAATGAGAATGATAAAGAAAAGGAAAAGAAGTGATGTTCATACTGCATTTCATGAGGATAGAAGCCACTGATCCTAAATGACCATACCTTTGCACTCAGCCCCGTTACAAGCCTTGAAAAGATCATTTTGATCTTGAGTGAGGTGAAACAAGTGTTGGTTGGAAAATAAGGACAAACCTACGGGTGAAGTCATGCATGTGTTTATCTTTGCGAGTGTGAGAGTTGTATGTGATTATGGAGCTTGAAATTGTTGAAGATTATTGTGTGAATATGGAATCATTCTTTGTGTGAGGTCATTTGAGCACCTTTGTTGAGCTTGAACTTGCATTTGAAGCAAGTATTGTGAGCTTGAGAATCTTTGGTAATGGTGAGTCACAACTTGAACCTTTGAGTGCATAATTGACCCTTGCATGAGTAAGTCGAGTCTTGTTGTGTTCATTCATGATTGAGTCTTCTGTAGCACTGTTTGAGTCATCCTTTTTGAACAGTTGAACTTGAGTTTTACTTGAGGACAAACAAAAGTTTAAGTTGGGGGTGTTGATGAGTCCGAGATTTGAAATCATTTAGGGATTTATTTATAATGGTTAATTGTCCTCAAATGCTTATTTTGTGCCAACAACTGATATAAAACCCTTGATCTTCAGATATATGGATTTAGGAACAAAGCTAGGACAGAAATGGACACAGAGACAACACGAGGGAAAAAGAGAAGGAAAAAACAAGCTTGATGATTGCCGATGTCACTCGGCAACTCACCAAATTGCCACGCTACCGCCTAAAGTTACAGAATGTTGCGGCTGGATTAGGAGCAGTTTCGGTGAGCAACAGTTCCAATCAACGCGATGCCGATCGCATCAATGATAGATGACCAGGTCGCCAAAAGTACTGATGGAAATCCAAATAAGTGTGAATGGGCGAGATGAAAGGAAAAAAGGCACATCGCCGAATGAGATGGCGATCCCAATTTGGCTCGCCTAAAATTACAGTGGTGGGAATGAGAAGAGGTGAAACATAAAGGCGAGAAAAAGGAAATTCGATGAGTCCTCGAACGGTTGGCGAAGCCCGACTTACCTCGCCGATTGGTTCCAAACAACCACACATCAGACTTGCATAAATTGATTTTTTTGTAGGGGAGAGAGGCATCCAGAAATCGGGGAGTAACAAAAGAGAGAGAGAAAGAAAAACACTGTGATTGGGGATCTGAAGTGATTTTTAACAAGATTCTTCATTTGGGTTTTGTAATAGACAATAGTTTATTGAATTTTAACTTCCGATTTCCATTTACCCAGCTATGAAAAACATTATGGCGGGATTGAATTTCATCTTTTCACTATAATTGGCTTAAACCCTAACCTTGGGGTTTGACAAGGTGACCAATTGTTGCATTTGACCAAGTGGGTTTCATCAATCAGCAAATTTTGGCATTAACTGTAGTGGGTCTGAATTATTATCGTGGGTTAACTTCATTATTGCACATTTAGTGCAATATAGTTAAGAGTTTTGTGCTTTCTTGAGAGGGAAGTATAGAACCAACATAGTAATTTGGTATCCTTAGTAGTGGGTCATTACAGTTTCAGCTCAAGAGAGTGGAACTTGGGATTCACCCTTTGTATCTAGCTCGAAAGAGTAGATTTGGTGAGAAAGTGGGCTGGGCGTTTCATGGCTATTGTTGAAGTTCGAGAGAAATCAACAAAAATAAGGTAATTCTTCGAGATAAAATTGCTTTACATATAGTCCATTCTACCCGCGATAAATTAACCTATTGTTGGCAATGTTGGTTACCCATTAGGTCGAATTCAATAGTTGGTTAGTCAATTCCCCAAGTGTTACCTCATCATTTGATTGTTCCGTATTAATTGTTGAAGTGGGTTAGTAACTACAACTTGGAATTTGAATCCTAAGCTTTTAGGTGTGGTGCTTGTTTAGTTAAAGAGATCATTGTCATATTTTCATATTTGAACTTAAAAGACAGCTACTCTCTGTGGGATCGACTCCAACTCCTGTAGTTGGGTTTATACTGATTTACGATCGTTGACACTTAGAATTGGATGAAGTGTCTTTGAAACGTTAATCAACTATGTTTGAGGAGTCCTTCTTGGGGCGTTTCTTTCCCCGTGAACTAAGAGAAGCCATGGTACGAGAATTCCTTACCCTTAAGCAGGAACATATGAGTGTTCATGAGTACAATTTGAAGTTCACCCAACTTCCTGATATGCTCCGGAGATGGTTGCTGATATGAGAAGCTGGATGAGTATGTTTGTTATTGGGTTGTCTCGTCTTGCAAGTAAGGAGGGGAAGGAAGCTATGCTAATAGGGGAGATAGACATAGTGAGACTTATGGTTTATGTGCAGCAGGTTGAGGAAGAGAAGCTAAGGGATAGAGAAGAATTTAGAAACAAGAAATGAGTGTGGGCAGCAAAGGAGTAATGTGAACCGGTCTTCTTTTGAACAAAAGCAAAAGGGACCTGCTCCATCATCTGCTAATGCACCCGCACCAAGGAACAGAGGTGAGTTCAACAATTAGAATTCACAGAATTTCAGAGCTAAGCCTGCACAGTCTCAAGGTAGTGTGGCGCAATGAGGTAATTAGGCTCCTACATGTGCTAAGTGTGGTAGGAACAACCCAGGTTCTTATTGCAATGGCTCTACTGGTTTTTTCAAGTGTGGTCAAGAGGGTCACTTCATGAAAGAGTGCCCTAAGAACATGCAAGGTAATGGGAATAGTGGCAATAGATCCCAATCTTCTTTAGTTGCTCCACCAGATATGGCTGCACCTAGAGGATCTACTTCAAGGACTGACGGAGGAGCAAACCACCTATATACTATCACTAGTCGCCAATAGCAAGAAAATTCTCCAGATGTTGTCACTGGTATGATCAAAGTCTTTACTTTTGATGTTTATACCTTGCTAGATCCAGGAGCGAGTCTATCTTCTGTGACTCTTTATATTTCCATGAATTTTGATATTCTTCCTGAGCAACTTCTTGAGCCCTTTGGTATTTCTACACCTGTTGGTGAGTCTATTCTAACTGAGCGAGTCTATCATGATTGTACCATTTCCGTCAATCACAAGAGCACCATTGCTGACTTAGTTAAGTTAGATATGGTAGATTTTTATGTCATTCTAGGTATGGACTGGCTTCATGCCCGTTATGCCTCAATCAATTGTAGAACTCAAATTGTTAAGTTCTAGTTTCCTAATGAGCCAGTCTTTGAGTGGAGGAGTAGTTCAGCTATGCCTAATGGTCGTTTTAGTTCGTACCTTAAGGCGAGAAAGTTAGTTTCCAAGGGGTGTGTCTATCACTTAGTCTGAGTCAATAACTCTATTGTTGAGACACCTCCTATTCAGTCAGTTCCAGTTGCGAGTGAGTTTCCAGAGGTCTTTCTAGATGATCTTCTCGGATTCCCTCTTGAGAGAGAAATAAACTTCGGTATAGACATTTTTATCGATACTCGTCCTATATCTATTTCACCATATAGAATGTCACCAGCAGAGTTAAAAGAGTAGTTGAAAGATCTCCTTGAGAAAGGGTTTATTCGACCAAGTGTCTCACCTTGGGGCGCTCCGGTCTTATTTGTGAGGAAGAAGGATGGTTCCCTTAGAATGTGTATAGATTATTGTCTGTTGAACAAGGTTACTATCAAGAATAAGTATCATTTTTTGAGAATTGATGATCTTTTCGATGAACTTCAGGGTACCACTTGTTTTTGTAAGATAGACCTCAAATCAGGCTAACATCAGTTGAGAGTAAGGGAATGTGATATTCCAAAGACATTATTCAGGATCCATTATGGTCATTATATGAGTTCCTAGTTATGTCCTTTGGTTTGACCAATGCTCCTGCAACATTCATGGATTTTATGAATAGGGCATTCAAGCCTTATTTATATATGTTTGTTATCGTATTCATTGATGACATCCTAATCTATTCGAGAAGTGAGGAAGATCATGATAGCCATGTCAAAATAGTTCTCCAAAATATAAAGAATAGAGAGTTGTATGCTAAGTTCTCTAAGTGTGAGTTTTGGCTTGAGTCTGTGGCATTCCTAGGCCACATTGTTTTCGGTGATGGAATTAGTGTTGATACTCAGAAAATAGAGGCAGTACAAAATTGGCCTAGACCCATGTCTCCAACTGATATTAGGAGTTTCTTGGGGTTGGTTGGATATTATAGAAGGTTTGTCGATGGGTTCTCATCTATTTCGTCCCTTTTGACCAAGTTGACTCAGAAAACAGTTAAGTTTCAATGGTTTGAAGCTTGTGAAAAAAAGCTTTCAGGAATTGAAAAAGCGGTTGACTACTGCCCCAGTATTGACCTTACCAAAAGGTACGCAAGGTTTTGTTGTGTATTGTGATGCGTCCAGAGTTGGATTGGGTTGTGTGTTAATGCATAATGATAAAGTTATAGCTTATGCCTCTAGACAGTTGAAAGTTCACCAGAAAAAATATCCAACTCATGATCTAGAGTTGGATGCCATAGTATTTACTTTAAAAATATGGCGTCATTATCTATATGGTGTTCATGTGGATGTGTTCACCGATCACAAGAATCTTCGGTATATGTTTAGTCAGAAAGAACTTAATCTCATATAGAGAAGATGGCTAGAGTTACTCAAATATTATGACATTAGTATTCTCTATCACCTAGGTAAGGCTAATGTTGTTGTTGATTCTTTGAGTAGGTTGACTATGGGTAGTACCGCCCATGTTGAATAAGAAAAGAGAGAGTTAGCAAAAGATGCACGATTAGGAGTTCGACTAATGGATTCAATAGAAGGAGGAGTGGTGGTGATGAATGGGGCTGAATCATCATTAGTGTCAGAAGTGAGAGAGAAACAAGACCAAGATCCTATTTTTCTTGGATTTAAGGCAAATGTTCATAAGCAAAAAGTAATGGCTTTTGAACAAAGGGGAGATGGTGTATTAAGGTATCAAGGTAGGTTGTGTGTACCAAGGGTGGATGGACTCCAAGAAAGGATCATGGAGGAAGATCAAGCTCCAGATACTCTATCCATCCGGGTTCCACAAAGATGTATCGTGACATGAGAGAAGTCTAATGGTGGAATAGTATGAAGAAAGGTATTACTGAGTTCGTTGCTAAATGCCCGAATTGTCAACAAGTTAAAGTAGAGCACCAAAGGCCCGGTGGTATGGCTCACAGTATAGAAATTCCGGAATGGAAGTGGGAGATGATCAATATGGATTTTATTACTAGTTTACCGCGGTCTCGCAGGCAACATGATTCCCTTTGGGTGATTGTTGATCGAATGATCAAATCAACCCATTTTTTGCCAGTAAATACTACCCATTCAGCAGAAGATTATGCTAAGTTATATATTCAATAGGTAGTTAGACTTCATGGAGTCCCAGTGTCTACTATTTCAGATAGAGGTGCCTAATTTACTGCATATTTTTGGAAGTCTTTTTAGAAAGGTTTGGGTTCGAAGGTGAACTTGAGTACTGCTTTTTATCCTCAGACAGATGTTCAAGCAGAGCGCACTATTCAAAATTTATAATATATGTTGAGGGTTTGTGTGATTTATTTAAAAGGTAAATGGGATGATCACTTACCTCTCATTGAGTTCCCTTATAACAATAATTATCATTCTAGCATCCAGATGGCTCATTATGAAGCTCTCTATGGGAGAAGATGGATATCTCCTATTGGATGGATTGAAGTTGGTGAATCTGAGTTGATAAGACCAAACTTAGTTCATCAAGCTATGGAGAAAGTGAAGGTTATTCAAGAAAGGTTGAGAACAACGTAGAGTCGTCAAAAATTCTATATTGATATTAGGAGAAGGGATTTAGAGTTTGAAGTAGATGATTCGGTATAATTGAAGTTTCACTCATGAAAGGCGTTATGAAATTTGGTAAGAAGGGGAAGTTAAGTCCCCGGTATATTGGCCCTTACAGAATATCCAAAAGGATTGGTAATGTAGCTTATGAGTTGGAGCTACCGCAAGAGTTAGCAGCAGTTCATCCAGTGTTCCACATTTTTATGTTGAAAAAGTGTATGGGTGATCCTTCACTTATTATACCTACTGAAGATATTGGTATTAATGATAGCTTATCTTATGAGGAGATCCCGGTTTAGAGTCTAGATCGCCAAGTTCGCAAGTTGAGGACCAAGGAAGTAACATCAGTCAAAGTTCTGTGGAAAAATCAGTTTGTTGAGGAAGCTACATGGGAGGCTGAAGAGGACATGAAGAAGAGATACCCACATCTCTTTGAGTCTGGAGACATTCCAGATCAAGGTACTAATTCTCTTCTTAGACTCTTTAATTGATATACTGAGTGTGTTATATTTGCTTGTTGGGTGTTTGAGTTGAATGTTAGCTATTACACCTTAGTCTACTTAGAGTGATCTTATTCGAGGACGAATGTTTCCAAGGGAGAGATATTGTGACACCTCGCTATTTGAAAGAGATAGAATTAGAAAGAACCATTTTTGGAAAGTATGAAAATCTGAAAATTTGGCAAAGTTATGTTAAGTATGAATTTTGGGTCTACTTCAAACGACCATAAATCTCATTAAAGAATGAGTTATGTGTGTCATAAGATATAACATGAAAGTTTTTGGAATTATCTTTCCAACGCCACTAAGTTTGCTAATTTTCGAGCTCGTATGAGGGAGATATGCTCGTTCGAAGTTGGGGCTGTCTAGAAAAGGAAAGCTAACTAGATTTTAAAGGGGTATTTTGGTCTTTTCCATAACCAATTAATTTAATTCATTTTTTAGTAATTAAATTGGGGTCTAAACTAAATTGGTTCAGCTTACACAATTTCAAAATCACGCTAGGGTTTTTAGAGGAAGAACTCAAGAGGAGAAAAGAGAAGAAAAGGTCCAAATTTGTTGATTTATTGAGGAATTAATTGCGGATTTCGCCAAGGATTCGATCCTACGAGGTAAGTGAGTTCACACAGCATTGGGTTCGTTCATCCACCCGCCAAACATGTTTATTTCAGCGTGAATTCGTCTTAAAAAGTTGAAGGTTTGAATGTTCTTGATGCATGTTCTTGAATTTCTTTCGTTCTTGAATTTGGGATGAGATTGAGGAGTTTCTTGAGATTTAATTGTCGATTATTAGATTTGTTTGAGTTAGATTATTGTGTATATATTTTGGGTATCTGAATCTAAAGAGAAATTGAGAAAAAGGATCGAAATTAATCGATTTAAGATGAGAAAACGAGTTGGAAAATTCATCCGAAATGTTTGGGGAAAGCTGGCGCGGCGCGCTAGTAGTGCGCCACTTTTGGGTCTCTGAAGTTTGGGGCTAGCGTGGTGCGCCAGCAGTGCTCCCGGGTTGTCCGCCCCAACTCGTTTTCCATCGTTTAGCCCGTTTGAGTCCTTCTAAAGTGTACTAACACTTCCTATCGATTCTAACTACTCTAAATGACTTCTAAACATCTAGAAATCATCTAGAAACATGAATCATAACCTTGAATCCATAAATTCAAATTCAAGGTAAGTTAAGAGCTAAGTCTAGAGAGTTCTTAGAGTCCTTTCAAGAAGTCTTTTGCAAATGTTTTAAACTTGTTTTAAGACTTGAGTTTTGAGTTAAGTAAGAGTAACAAATGAAGTTCATTTCTGCAAAAAGAGTATGTGGGAACTAAGTATTCCCGAAGAGTAAATGTTTTCACATTTAAACAAGAGAGGACACACCGATTTCCAAGAGAGCCTTTGAGTAAAATATCTCAAACCACAGAAAGAGTTTTTGTTTTTAAACATATAATCTGAGTATTTTGGGAGTAGTTGTAACACCCCCGAAAAAGAATTCGAACTAAGACTTGAACCGTTCTTCATAGTAAGTGAGATTTTACAGAGGAATTTAAAATTTTCTTAAGTTTTAAGGTCACTAGAAATAGCACCTTCAGTTCCAAAAAAAATTAAATTGGAAATAGCAAAATCTGAAATTTTACAAGTTAAGCTAAGTATGAGTTTTGGGTTGACTTCAAATGGCCATAAATCATAGCTCAGGATTATTTAGGTGTACTTCCAGTTATGGTTGGAAATCTCTTGGAATGATCTTTCCAACGCCACCGAGTTTGTGCGATTCCGAGTTCGTATGAGTAAGTTATGCCCTTTGGAAGTTAGGTTGTCCAGTTAAGGAAAGTTAGCCAAAAATAGTGAGGGGTATTTTGGTCTTTTCCTTACCAAATCAGATATAATTCATTTTTAGTAAAGTTTTAAGGGTCTAATCCTATTAGGTTCAGTTTTATAATCCTAAAATATGCCTAGGGTTTTAGTTGAGAGTTCAAGAAGAGAAAAGAAGATAGAAGAGGAGAAATGAAGAAAGGATGAAGGTGTTCGTCGACGTTCTTGAGAGTTGTTGCGGATTGTCGCCATGGGTTTGATCCCTAAGAGGTATGTAAGCTTCCATAGTGCTGGGTTTGTTCACCCACACGCCAAACATATTATTTTCAGCGAAGTTTCATTCTCAAAAAGTTGAAGGATTTAAGTTCTTGATAGGTGTTCTTGAAGTTCTTTCTAAATCTTGTTGTGTTGGGTTTTTGATGATTTCTTGAGATCAAAGTGAGTGTTTTAAGGGTTTTATTGAGTATATTAGAGTGTACTTATGTTAAGTAATTGATTCTAAGTGATTGGGGAAGAAACCGTTCAATTCTAGGCGAGTTAGGGTGAGTAAACGAGCAAAGAAATTCATCGCATTTTCTGGGTTCAATTCTAGGCGAGTTAGGCTCTGAATCTTAGGTGCTAGCGCTCCGTGCCACCCATAGCCCCAGGGTCGCCTGCCCCGTCCAATTTGCAATCGATTGCTCCGCTCAAGCTTATGTCATGTTTAGATTTCCCCTCGCATGCTCGTACATTCAATGTACTGATGTCATTTGGCCTGCATCATTCTATGATGCAGATATAGAAAATTAGGATCAACATCCAACGCCTTGATGATCCAGTCGAGCTTCTCAGAGTCAGTTGATGAGCCTCCTTGCTTTCTGGAGGATCCCTTTTTTATTGCTTTGTTAGTTAGTTGTTAGGATGATAGGGGGTCTTGTCCCGACATCCCTCTTAGTTATTAGAGGCTTCATAGACAATTAGACATTATTAGTTCATTAGTCTTATTCATTTTAGTTGTTTTGGATTATAAGACTTGAGTTGCCTTAATGGTCAGTTGAATGTTTCCTTTATACATTCTAAGTTTGTGTATGAATTTATCTCTTGAGTTGCCTTGAAATGTTGAGTAAAGTCTTCTGTTGAGTAGTAAGCCAAACCAAGGGTTCGTTTGGGGTCAGCAATGGTTCTCGCTAATCCCACCCAAGGTGTAGGCTCGGGGCGTGACATTATTGCTCCAATTTATTTATAATAATCACCACAATAATATTGTAATAATAGGAATAATTATATTAATGTTGTAAAAAATTATCCAACTTTGATATTTTTTCTATATCTTAAACGCTACGTATACATTTCTTAAAAAATATTATTTCTTCGTCACTCTCTGATAATCTCTATACGACTAAATTATGTGTTTTATTTTATTTTATTTTTATTATAAAAGTAAAACTTCAACGGTAGTGTTTCACTACAACAACTTAATTCTCTCTTAATGTAATGCAACTTTAAGAATGAAATTTTAAATATAAATTTTTAATATTCATGGATCTTATGCGACAAAAATATGTATTAGAATGTCAGTACGAGCATCAAATATCAAAAAAAAAAGAATCTCTCTAACTTGGGAATTTCGTGCATAAATATGTTCGAATATAATTCAAGTATTTTTTTCTCACTATAATTTAGCACAGATATTTTGATTTGGTTATTTTTATTATAGAGTCATTTGTACAAAAAGAAAATCACATAATTCATGATAGAGTAGATTTAATTTTGTTGGTTGAACAATAATATTGCTATAAGAATCATTGAATTTAGTATGAAACTATGACAATTAAATTGTTACATAACTGAAGTTTTTCATATAGACTTTTATGTTTTCGTCTTTTTTATCAGCAATTTAAATTAAAAATGCAGCATGAATTTTTTTTAGCATTTTTTCTCAATAGATAATATCAGAATCGTAACTTAATTTGTATTTCTCTTTTTTATTATATCATTTATTAAAATATTTATCAAATAGTGACATTAATTATTTAAAAATATATTTGTCTAATTCGGTCCGATTTTTGAAGAAGCGAAATAGTCTAATTCGATCCGATTTTGATTTTTAATATTTATGTCCACCCAGTACAAAGTGATACATTAGGCTGTATATATTATTTTTAAAAATATATGAAAGAAAGCTCATCAAATAGTAACAGTATCCAAATCATAATTAAAGGGATGAAAACTCATTAAACATAAAAAGATTTACTATCCAAATAATTAAAGGTATAGAAACTCATTAAACATAAAAATATTTACTATCCAAATAATTAAAGGGATGGAAACTCATTAAACATAAAAAGATTTACTATCCAAATAACTAAAGGTAATCTCATTATAAAAATAGTAAGTTAATCATTTCTTAGTTCTATATAAGATAAGCATGGTGCTACATCATTTTCATAATCAAAAATACCTTTTGAGAAATCATAATAAAAAAAAAACAAGAAGATGGCACCCACTTTGTCTTTGCTTAAAGTTGTTTTTCTTTTTGTGCTGTTTTTCATGGGCAATGTAGGTATATCATCTCTTTACTTTATGTTTTCTTTACCAATCAATAAATGATAAGAGAGAAAAAATATTTTTTTCTAAGTTTTATATATATTTTTTCAAATAATCACTCAATCAACTATTAACATGAGTTGTGATTCAGGATTCCATCACCTTTATCTACCTGTATCGAGTTTTAGTTTTGAAAATTAGAAAAACACATGTTAATTCATATTTAGTTAAACCAATGCAAGTATGAAATATCATATGGGCCGAAAAATAAAACTAGTTGAGTGTCACGACCCAACCCACCGGGCCGTGCGGGCACCTACCCTAACACCTAAGTAGGAGAACCCTCATATCCCAATAGTCAAAACATGCGGAAAAATTAAAGAAAACGGAGATAAATAAAATAATTTGATTTTATAAATAATATCCTTAGACACACTTTTGATTAACACTTGAAAAATAGTTTAACACTCCCAAGGATCTGGTCTAAACAGGTACAAGAGCTACTAAGAGTACAGCCGGACAAGATAAATAAAAGACACAACTCCCACCACACGGAAGGAAGAATAGAAGCTGCTGGAAAATTCTTCGTCTTTGCCTAATGAAACATCACCACTCTTGCATTCAGACTATGTCAAAAAGACATAGCAAGAGTAGTATCAGTACAAACAGACGTACTGGTAGGCATCAACGGTCAACTCGACACCCACCGCATAAAATAAGAAATCAACTAGCAGGAATATACAATAGACCACTTGCTTCTCCACCCTTTTTCACTCTCACGAATGCCTCCAATTTACACTAACACCTCTTACTACCAACCACCTCCTCAATCAAGCCACTCACTAGTTTATTGATCATAGCCTAGTCATTCTAACCCATGGAAGAGGACACAAAAATAACTACTCGCACCACGACTAATCACTCACGCCGCACCCTTACTCCCTCTATATATTACCCATCCATAGTCACATGGTACATGACATCACACTTTCTTACCACTAAACCCAATTCCTTTTTCCAAGGTGAAATCCACCTAAGAATATTTCATCACATACGCTACCTCTACTTCTCGCCATTACAACACACGAACAACCCTTACTATCCATTACTCGCCCCTGGAACACCTTGTTCTTCCACTATACCCAACAAGTTGGTTCAACACAGGAAACAACAATTATAAGCCGACATAACATATATCCACCAAGTGCAACATCTACCCGTCAATACAAAAACATCATACACATGCATATATATAACATATACCATATCTGTTAACACAAGAACAACAACGCATTTCACATTTATATCAAATCATTGGTACTCTCATGGAACCTAAACCCAAATAGTTAGTTATGCCGGAACGTGGCAACCGATCCATAGTTATACTAGAACGTGGCAACCGATCCAAGTTAGTTATGCTGGAACGTGGCAACCGATCCATGTTAGTTATGCCGGAACGTGGCAACCGATCCAAGTTAGTTAAGCCGGAACGTGGCAACCGATCCAAGTTAGTTATGCCGGAACGTGCCAACCGAACCATTCAACAACCCACAATCACAATCACAAGTACACCCTCATAATCAAACAACACAATTCACTACTAAAAAAAACAGTGAATACTAACCTAAAAATTACCGACCTCAAATGGAGGTCGGTAATTTCCAACCTCCGGAGGTTGGTATTCTTAAAAAGAATAAAAGATTAAAAAAACTTTAGAAAACCGACTACAAGTAGTCGGTTTTAATGCAAAATAAAGCGGGAAAACAAAATTCCGACTCTAGAGGTCGAAATTTTTCCCGGGAAAAATGAATTACAATAAAAATCGACCTCTTGATGTCGGTATTAAATAAAATAAATAAATAATAATATTTTATTTTTTCTCAATTAAATATAAAAAAAAAATTGAGAAATATTTTGATTTAATTTTATTTAAATCGTCTGCCGGAGGATGGTTTTGTGTAAAATTAAAAACAAAAAATATTATAATACCGACTTTCGGAAGTCGGTAAAATTAAATTGTATGTAATTAAATTAATTTTCATTAAAATATTTATATAGTTACTTCCGTAAAATTAATAAATTAATATTTTCAATTAACTTTAAATAAAATCGTCTTCCGGATGACAGTTTTATGTAAATTAAAAAATAAATTAATATAAAATACCGACCTCATGAGGTCGGTATTTTTATTTCATCCAAATACTTTTAATAAAAGCAACATCCGGAGGTCGGTTTGTTTAAAATGTTCCTATTAATCATAATTTTGCTAGCATAATACAAAATTTTCATTTTACACCTACAATTAATTGTTTAAAAAAGTTTAACAATTTTGTATACCTTTATAAATAAAAAGTTAGAATACGTGGAATAAATCAAAAACATCAATAATCCATATTTAGAGTATGAAACTACGTTGATATGAAAACCGACTACAAGTAGTCGATTTTCATGCAAAATAAAGCGGGAATACAAAATACCGACCTCTGAAGGTCAGAATTTTTCCCGAAAAAAATGAATTACAATAAAAATCGACCTCTTGATGTCGGTATTAAATAAAATAAATAAATAACAATTTTTTTTCTCAATTAAATATAAAAAACAAAATTGAGAAATATTTTGATTTAATTTTATTTAAATCGTCTTCCAGAGGATGGTTTTGCATAAAATAAAAAATAAAAAATATTATAATACCGAATTCCAGAATTCGGTAAAATTAAATATTATGTAATTAAATTAATTTTCATTAAAATATTTTTATAGTGGCTTTTGGAAATTAATAAATTAATATTTTCAATTAACTTTAAATAAATCGTCCTTCGGATAACGGTTTTATATAAGTTAAAAATAAATTAATATATGAGGTCGGTATTTTTATTTCAGCTAATTACTTTTAATAAAAGCTACATCCAGAGGTCGGTTTGTTTAAAATGTTCCAATAAATCAGAATTTTGCTAGCATAATACTAAATTTTCATTTTACACCTACAATTAATTGTTTAAAAAAGTGTAACAATTTTGTATACTTTATAAATAAAAAGTTAGAATTCGTGGAATAAACAAAAAAGTATCTATAATCCATATTTAGAGTATGAAACTACATTGATATGAATTAAGAGATAATTATACTTATATTTCTAGAGTAATGCAAAATTCTATCAGTCTGTCGTCAAATCATGAACTTAATATATCATGTCATGATGTAGAGGTGAAGAGCTAACATATAATCTATTCGAGTATGAAATGCGAGATAATATTATTATATATGTTCGATCTTGAATGGATGTCAAGTGTAGTGATCATATCGTAGGCAATGATAACATGTAAAGGATAATTCATCGGATTATGAATACGTTGATTAATTATATACTCCTCGAGTAGTTTAACAAATCAAGTCTTATATATTAGTGGTTCAAATATGAAATACATTATCAATTAAAGAAATACCGATGATAAATTCAAGGAGATTTATGTATTAAATTTGATATTGATTAACTTTAATTTGTTGATCGATAAAATTAAATTTATATAATTAGGAGGTATATAATTTAAATTTATAAAATTAACTTGATCGATAAAATTAAATTTATTAAATTAAACTTCTGTTAATGTGTATGTAATTTTAATTTATATATGTAATTTTAATTAATAAAATTAACCTCAAGAGATGAGTTTATATTAAAATAAATTAATAAATACCGACCTTAAGAGGTCGGTATATTTAAATTATTATTTTATTTAAATAATATCGACTTCACGATGTCGGTATTTATTAAATATTTTAAAATATAGATAACTATTTTAAAAGATACCGACATCCCGTAGTCGGTGAATTAAACACTTCTCTTAAAAAAAGAATGATAATATCAAAACCCTAAGTCATCTCTCACTCTACTCTCAGTCCTCTCTCACCCTGACTCACCCCCAACCCACCCTCATCGGTTCCCATCCCCACCCATCCCTGCGCCACACCACCCAGCCCGGCCGGCGCTGCCTCGGCAGCAACAACAGGTCACATCAGCAGATCGAGGGTCGTCGCAACAGCATGAGGAGGTTCTCAGTTCGCGCCTCCATCTCGATCGGCGCTGCCTCCATCCCGATCGGCGCCGCCTCCATTTCAATCGACGCCTCCTCCATCCCGACCAGCGCTGTCTCCATCAACTACTTTCTCAGTTTGCACAGCCTCCATAAGGTTTGTTCTGTTTATTCTCTCAGCAATACCAATCCACTCACTTCTCTTTTCAACTATATGAAATGCTTGTTCATTGGGCAAATTCCTGTTGATTTTTTTTATGGGTATTGCTTAATTTCTAGTATAGTGCGAATCCAGAAACGAAAAAAAGTGGAGTTTGAAAGGATGAAACTTCATATATGTTTGATGTTAACTATTTATACTTGATGTTTGTTAGCCATTTATACTTGTATCATACTACAGCCTGCAATTACAAGGACTCATTGAGAAAAAAATCTAGCTGAAGTTACTATTACTGCTTTTTGGTCAGTTGATTTTTGGTATTTTTGGGTGTTACTGCTTTGTTAAAGTTACTGTTTTATGTTGTTCTAGTTTTATTTAACCTACAATATCCTGGAAGTATCTGCATTACACAATTTTACGTTGGGTAGAGGAATGTCGTAAATCTCATGAACACTCTAGTGTTACTTTTCTTTCTAGTGTGTAGAAGGGTAGATAGAAGATATCTATTCACGGTTTAAGATAAAGGGCTACTTTGCTTATTTGTTTCTCTTTACTTCATGATCAAAACATTGTTTCTCTTTATTTTCTTTTGGTCTTAGTTCATGGGTTATCTAGAAGATTTAAGAGGACAATTTACTAGGAATATTGATCTTAGGTTACTGTGGTTATTTGGATCTGATAATACACATTTTATTGTTGTTGCCTAGTCTCTTCATAGTTGTAGAGCTAATATATTGTTTGATGATGAAAATCCGACCAACTTCAACATTGGAATTCATAAAAGCACACTAAATTGGATCATACTATGAATGCAAGTCCAACTTCAGCATATATTGACCTTTTAATTTGTGAAGTAGACAAGCTGGTGTTATGGAGACACTTGGTTATTGGGGATTTTTAGTGCATACCTGCCTGTAGTCTCTTGTTTTGTTCTGTTATACCCACAAGTTTGCTCCAGGGTTAGTGGCAGCAATGGACAGCTAGTCTCTATTCATGTTTTTGCATATATGAAGTTTCATCCTTTTTCCAAAGCAATGATATGCCTGCTTGTGAGGTATATCACCAAAGTGGGTATGAATTTCAATAAGCTGATTAACATTTGTTTCTTTTCATGCTAGGTAACTGAGGAAGCTCAACATCTAAAAAAGTTGATACAAGACTATATTGCTTCTTTCATCAAAGTAGGAGATAAGGTTTGGTGCTTCTAAATTTCTAAAGTTCAAGTACAATTGTTTTCTATAAGTGTTTGTGTCCATCTAGTATTGATACTTAGCTTTAATTTTGTGATAACTTGTTTATGTCCATCGAGTGTTTGTTTTGCATAAGTACCAACACTAGTTGATCCTATTGATGAAAAAATTTATTTTCTTGCAAGATCGATTTGTGTCCATCTAGTGTTGACACTTAGCTTTAAATTTAGAAATAATATATTTTTCGATGGATTTAGTTGTTGGAATTAAGCCAAAACTAAACTAGTTCAAGTGAAAAACTTGTTAAATTGTTTTAATAAGTTCAAACAAATAATGTGGTTTAGTTGGTGGATTTAGTTGTTGGAATTAAGTCTAAACTAAACTAGTTAAAGTTAAAAAGTTATTAAGTTGTTTAAATAAGTTAAAATAAATAATGTGGTTTAGTTGGTGAACTTAGTTATTGGAATTAAGTCAAAACTAAACTAGTTCAAGTGAAAAAGTTGTTTAAATAAGTTTAAATAAATAATGTGGTTTAGTTGGTGGATTTAGTTTTTGGAATTAAGTCTAAACTAAACTAGTTAAGGTTGTTAAGTTGTTTAAATAAGTTAAAATAAATAATGTGGTTTAGTTGGTTGATTTAGTTGTTGGAATTAAGTCAATACTAAACTAGTTAAAGTTAAAAAGTTATTAAGTTGTTTACATAAGTTAAAATAAATAATGTGATTTAGTTGGTGGATTTAGTTGTTGGAAATAAGTCTAAACTAAACTAGTTAAAGTTAAAAAGTTATTAAGTTGTTTAAATAAGTTAAAATAAATAATGTGGTTTAGTTGGTGGATTTAGTTGTTGGAATTAAGTCAAAACTAAACTAGTTAAAGTTGTTAAGTTGTTTAAATAAGTTAAAATAAATAATGTGGTTTAGTTGGTGGATTTAGTTGTTGGAATTAAGTCTAAACTAAACTAGTTAAAGTTAAAAAGTTATTAAGTTGTTTAAATAAGTTAAAATAAATAATGTGGTTTAGTTGGTGAATTTAGTTGTTGGAATTAAATCAAAACTAAACTAGTTCAAGTGAAAAAGTTGTTAAGTTGTTTAAATAAGTTCAAATAAATAATGTGGTTTAGTTGGTTGATTTAGTTGGTGGATTTAGTCTTTGGAATTAAGTCTAAACTAAACTAGTTAAAGTTGTTAAGTTGTTTAAATAAGTTAAATTAAATAATGTGGTTTAGTTGGTGGATTTAGTTGTTGGAATTAAGTCAATACTAAACTAGTTAAAGTTAAAAAGTTATTAGGTTGTTTAAATAAGTTAAAATAAATAATGTGGTTTAATTGGTGGATTTAGTTTTTGGAATTAAGTCTAAACTAAACTAGTTAAAGTTAAAAAGTTATTAAGTTGTTTAAGTAAGTTAAAATAAATAATGTGGTTTAGTTGGTGAATTTAGTTGTTGGAATTAAATCAAAACTAAACTAGTTCAAGTGAAAAAGTTGTTAAGTTGTTTAAATAAGTTCAAATAAATAATGTGGTTTAGTTGGTGGATTTATTTGTTGGAATTAAGTCTAAACTAAACTAGTTAAAGTTGTTTAAATAGATTAAAATAAATAATGTGGTTTAGTTGGTGGATTTAGTTGTTGGAATTAAGTCAATATTAAACTAGTTAAAGTTAAAAAGTTATTAAGTTGTTTAAATAAGTTAGATGGATCCTGATCGTAGTTGGATGTATAATACAAACAATCCTGGTCGAGCGGGTATGATTCCAGAATTTGTAGAAGGTGTCACTAGATTTATAAATCATGCAAGATTGATTAGGTATTCGTGTGTTAATTGTGAAAATGTGAGATATCATACAACATGAGGAAGAAGTTCAAGTGAACTTCAAGCTTAAAGCTTCAAAGTTGCTTTTTAGCACATTTTGTGACTGTCGGAGAAAAAACAGAATTCCTCAGTTTATGTTACTAGATCGATGGGATCTGTTACTGGAACATTGGGGTATTGATGAAAAATTTAAAAAGAGGAGTGAGATTGGGAGGATGGCTCGCGCATCAGAAAAGGGAGGCTCTTTGCACACTGGTGGACCTATTAGCCTGGTTACTAGGAAGGAAAGAATGGTATACTTTCTTAATTTTGTAAAAAAAAAAAAAATTCTTTTTTGATAAGTAGTTTTTGGAGATTAATGAGATCAAATTCTATATATGTTATGTGCAGGAAAAAGAGTTGGGTAGGCCGGTAGCTGTAGAAGAGACGTTCAAGGTTACTCATGCCAAGAGGAGTACGAACCCCACAAAAGAAGAAAGATGGATTGAGCCGCGTGCTCAAGAGACATATGTAAGAACTCCATTCAAACTAATCTTTTTTTCTTTCCCTTGTATATACTACATTCTTATTCGTAGAGTTCTTTGTTTAAATTACAGGGTACGTTTATACGAATAACTCAGGAATATCGTAGCACTCTACCTCTTGAGAGTCGGGAAAGATAATTTACACAAGAAGAAAATGAGAATCTTTGGAAACAGAGTGCAAGTGAACCGATTAGAGGTTCAGTCTACGGCTATTCAGAAAAGACGTATCAGAAGAAAAAGGCTTGGTATTGTGGTTCATCATCCTCAAGCTTTGATGGCGGGGGATAGAGAGACAATATCTGCAATGGAGGGTAAGATAGCTTTTCTCAATGCCGAGCTTGTTGTTGTAGTCAATAGAGAGAAGAAGAGAGAAGAAAGAGAGAGGAAGCGAGAGGAGGAGATTATGGCAACAAAGGAGACAGAGAACAACAGGTATGCAACGCTTCAGGCCCAACTAACTTTTCTTTTTGAATCAGGAAAAATTCTTCCTCCATGTCCGGAGAGTGAGGGTGAAGAGAATGATAAGTCTGATAAGGAGAGTGAGGGTGATGAGGAGTAGTTGTATCTATTTGACATTTTAGACTTCTATATTTTTGGAATTGATTGATCATATTTTAGTTTATTTTGAAGTTGGATGAAATTTATTTTGAAATAGTTTAATGTATATGTTGAAAATATTGTGTTGTTTTGGTTGGATTAAGTTTATTTTGAAATAGCTTATTTAGAATTCTTTGGGTTGTTTTGGTATAAATATGCAGGTGGGCAACTAAAATTACAGTAATTTGCTACCAGTTTTGTAGCAGAAAATCGACCTCTAGAGGTCAGAATCTCAAAAATAAGAAATAAAAATATCGACCTCCGGAGGTCAGAATCTCAAAAATAAAAAATAATAATACCGACCTCTGGAGGGCAGAATCTCAAAAATAAGAAATAAAAATACCGACATTCGGAGGTCAGAATCTCAAAAATAAGAAATAAAAATACCGACCTCCAGAGATTAGAATATCAAAAATAAAAAGTAAAAATGCCAACCTCCGGAGGTCAGAATCTCAAAATAGAAAATAAGGATACCGACCTCCGGAGGTCAGAATCTCAAAAATAGAAAATACGGATACCGACCATCGGAGGTCAGAATCTCAAAAATAAAAAATAAGAATACCGACCTACGGAAGTCAGAATCTCAAAAATAAAAAAAATAAAAATACTGACCTCCAAAGGTCGGAATTTAAAAATAAAATAAAATATACCGACATCCAGATGTCAGTATTCCAAAATATGAGAAATAAATATTCTGACCTCAGGAAGACAGAAATAATAAAAATAAAAAATAAACAAATATATAAAAGTGACCTCAGGAAGTCGGAAAATAAAATAATGAATATTCTGACTTAAAATAAAAACTAATCTCGAGAGGTCAGTAAATACCAACCTCCTGAGGTTGGAATTGAGTAGCGACCAAGCTTTTTCCGACCTAAGCTAGGAAGTCGCTTTTTGGTCGGTATTTCAGGGAATATCGACCTCTGGAGGTCGGTATTCACTGTTTTTTTAGTAGTGATTCATGATTCATGGCTTTCGTCATTCATATATCTTTATTTATAACCAGTGTGATTCACAATATAATATTTGTATACCCACACGTATCACAATGAAGTAAGACAACATACATCACTAAATCATAGAATCATCACCCTCACAATGGATTATTCATCAAACGCACGTCATGCGAACCTCACTTCGACCATACCCAACCCTAATTCATCGTCTAAGGCTTCTTCCTAGGGTTTAAGTCATAAAGCATTCGGTGCACGAAGGCCTACGCATAAATCCTACTATTGATTACACATATTACGCAGGGAGGACAAATTTAAACTACTCAATTCATAAAATCTAGCCTACCTGGGCGCCAAGAAGTTGCATGGAGTTTTGACTTCGATTTCGGTTTTTCGGGCTTTGTGAAGGTGAATTTGGCTAAGAATCTACAAGATATCACCATCCTCACGCTAGAAATCTCCTTCTCCTTCCTTCCCAAGCCTAGAGCAGCTTTTCTGAGGTTCCTAGGGTGTTTTACGACTTATTTAGGTATTTTAGGAAGATGGGAAAAATAGGATTTCTCGTAATTTACGCTCTGCCTCGCCTATCCCACCCTGACGCTAGCTTACCCCGCCCTAACAGCATCTAGCCCGCTATGGCGGGACAAAGGCCCAGATTTTTCTCAAATATTTGTTTCTCCTAAATAACGACGGTTCGGGTCGTTACAATAGATATCAATTTACCCCTCATTCGTCCCCGAACAACCAGTGCATGGGAAATCACACACTCCATTTTGATTTATCTCTAATTTTAAGGATTGGTCCACTATGGGATCATGACGGATGTCGACCCTTCACTTAATTAACACACGAAAGGGTATTATACCTCATAGACTAGGGGAAAATATGAGGCAACACCCGAAGAGGCGAAGAAGTTTAAACTACATAGTCTGTCCTGCCATGGCGGGAGCCTTCCGGCTGAGGCGGGGCCGCTGTGGCGAGGATCTCCCGCTGAGGCGGAAGATCGGGAAACAATAAAGGGGGAAAAAGGGAAAACATTTTCCCATTTCTCCCTTGAACTCCCCAAAAACTCTCCCAAATTCCTCTCGAACACTCTTCTCCGAACGTCGAAACTTTAGGCAATTTCGCATTCCTTACGCTCTTTACTTCAATACTTAACTTAACAACAATTGCATGCTCCTAAACAATTGATTAGAAACGGTTTTTCTGGGTAGTTTTCAAAAATCAACTAGGCTGCTAGATTGATATAATATACGAAGCATGGGTACTTCCCTTACATCCCCAATGTTCCCATAACGTCCTAGGTGTAAGGATTTTTTCAAAATACGGTTTAATCGGTTCAACATGGGTGGGGAAAGTTGAAGGGTCTCTTGGTGTAAAAACTCTAATTTACGCCTCATTTAGGAGTTATTTTACCGTAATAATTGCCTATTCATGTTCCAGGGTAGTTTATATACTTTGATCTACTGCAATTTTGTCAAAATGGAGGTTTTGGGATGAAGATGTGCCATTATCGTGCCTGGTGTTCGTCCCAATGAAGGCCACTCTGGCGACCTTCATCCTGCTTTGGCGGGATCCCTCATCCCACTGTGGCAGGATTTGGGCCGCTGTGGTGGGATTTATGGGACCAGTAGCCAGAGCCTCTCACTCAGGATTTTTTCCCTCTTCCTTTTTCTGTCTATTTCTAACATGTTCAAACATATATCTTTCCATCCCTTGCATGCTTTTCTAATGGCAGATCAAAATGAAGAAAACTTACCCTTTATCTGGTTCACCGATATCGCGAGTCGGGAAAGGCATAATGACTACCACAAAATGGGGTTCTGTTGCGAGAGGGGCTTTGTGCTACTTAAGTTAGAGGAGAAGGCGACTGCTTTTTATGCTAGCCTGATGGAATTCGGATGGGGTCCGCTGACTGAGGCTCCCCCAGATGCACGCTCTACTTGGGTGAGGGATTTCTATGCCATCCTGCCTATTGTGCGATAGGACGACTCTCACCCCATCATTCACATCATGGGAGCTGGCATTCCTTGGAACGCCACTGCCACCAATGAGGCTCTGGAGGTATCGGAGGTCTCAAACGTTGGGTATGAGGCCAAGCTAAGAGAGATGGATCTGTAGTGGATGAGAGACAATCTAGTTGAGCCAGAGCTCTGGGATCAGGTTTACTGGCTACTACTGAGGGCATCACTAGCACTAACTGGTGACCTGATGCTAAGAGGTGGCTACACTTCGTGACGAAGAGGATGCGCCTGTCGGGGAACCGTATCGACGTGACCTTTCCCCATGCCTTGACTGTGGCGTGCACCATACAGGGTATAGAGCTGAATATGGGGGAGCAAATTATCTCCGAGTGGAAGATGTTCTATCGGGGTAACAAGAAGGCATTCCTTCTCCCCGATCTTATTACTGCTCTATGCAAGCAGGCAGGAGTACCACTTATGGACGCCGACGAGGTATTTCCTATAGATCCCCCCTCAACCCTCTTTTGGTTAGAGCAGGTACTATTTCTAGGAGAAGGAGGAGGAGGACTGGCAGAGCTAGCAGCAGTCAGGCGGCCGCAGGGTCGGATGAGGAGTGAGGTGATGTTTGCATAATCAAGATACAACTTCCGATGCAAGTGTCTACGATTGTACAATAATTTAGTAACCCAACCAAGGGTTGGGGTCGAGTCCCAAGGGAGTGGGCGTGAGAATTAGTGGTTAAGGACGAAAGTGCTACAGCTAATCGTTGCTAAAGACATTATTGATTAAAAACATTGTAAATTAAAGGGGGATAAAAAAGTGTCAATTAACAATGGGGGGTTTTGTCACAAGCAGAAAAAAACAACAAAATTAACAAAGAGATCTAATAAATGAAAGGGGGATTCTTGGGATGTGAATGGAATACGGGATAGACTAAATCATTGGGTACATGCTTTTGATAGAGAACTGGTAGAGTAATTATGACTAGGCTAGACTTTAAGGGGGATAAGTTCTCTCTCGAGCAACTTACCCCGTTTCAAATGCTTTTCTCTCGGACACCCACTTGTCGCATGAAAAACAACCCCTGCCTTAACCCACTCACTCTCTCGAGCTGAGTGTATGGACATGGGACTAGGGTTCACTCTCTCAAGCTGAACCTTATGTCGACCCACTCGCACTGACCATCAATTTAGTGGTCTTAGTTTTACGAACTCTCCTCGAACAAGCCGAAAACACATATATGAGATTATATTTGCAACTACAACCTCATTAAGTTCATCCACAACCACTAAACGAAATCACATTTAAACTACAAATAGACTATCAACAAGCAAGACCCAACAACTAATCTAACCCATATTCACAAAATCACACCCCAAGAATTGGGGTTTTAACTACTCATGTAAAAGAGATAAAGATGTATACCAATATCAGTTTCCATCAATGGGTATGCAAGATTTAGTCTTAAAACAAGCCAAAAGTGAAGAATCCAAGAGACCCAAATCCAATTTATTGATGATGAAACCCTTGAAAGCTCCAAGTTCTTCAAAACCCTCTCCCTAAACGTAGAGAGAATGTCACCAAAAACTCTGTCTAATACTTAATAATCTAAAAACTAGGTAAAATAAGGTAAAATTCGCTACTAAGAATAAAAACTGAACTAGTATTTATAGTTTTCAGAAAAAGTGCTCCGAAGGATCTTTCGGCGATGTTAGTCGGGATCGCTGATGCACTCGGTGATCCGCCCTTTGGTCGACTTCGTCGCCTTTCATTAGTTGTCTTCAGCATCTTTGTGCCCTGGATCTTTGGGCGATGTAGCACTGCTTCGCGGAGTCACTCGGAGATACGTCGACTGCTCCTTTTTACCGCTGATTTGCTCCTTTCCTTTAGGGCTCAACACACTGGAATAAAAGGCAAATATGCAATCTACTGGTGATTCGCCAAATAGGTTCAACGATTCGCAGATCTTCATTTCTTTGTTCTTTTAGCTTCTTTTGCTCCTTTTTGCTCGATAGTGTCCATGCTTTCCCTCGAACTTTAAATACCTGAAACTTAAAGGTTTTCATCATATATCGAGGTAAAATAAACATTTGAGGACATAATTTCTATTAAAATATAGCCCTAAATAAGTCCAAATCGTGGACTCATTAACACCCCCAACTTAAACTTTTGCTTGTCCTCAAGCAAACTCAAGTTCAACCATTCAAAAAGGGTGTCTTGAACAGTGCTACACAAGACTCGATCATGAATGCACACAACAAGACTCAATTTACTTATTCAAAGATCAATTGCGCACTCAAAGATTCAAGTAGTGACTCACCAATATTAAAGAATCTCATGCTCACAATAATTGCCTTAAATGCAAGTTCAAGCTCAACTAAAGTGTTCGACTGCCCTTACAGAAGAATGATTCAATATTCGCACATGATGATTTAATCATTCAAAGTTTAGGAATCAGATGCAACGCTCACACTCACAAAGATGAAAACAATGCATTTTTTCACCCATAGGTTTGCTTGTATTTTCCAATCGACATTTGTTTCAGCTTACTCAAGATAAAAAAAAGTCTTTTTAAGGCTTGTAATGGGGCTGAGTGCAAAGGTATGGTCATTTAGGCTCAGTGGCTTTCATCCTCATGAGATGTGGTATTCACAACATTCCCCTTCCTTTTCCTTCATCATTTTAGCTAGTGGTCTTAAGTCATTCCATTATTCACTTCCCATGGATTGTTTGGAATCCCTATTTCTTTCGTACTTCATTCCACCACTTTTTTTTTCATTCTTTTATTTTCTTTTTCTCTTTCTCTTTTTTTTTTATATGGAGGGATTCTAGTTTTCTCAACACCATGGGTTAAATGAGACTTTCCTTGTACTTCTTGACTTTCACTTTTATTTTCACCACACCCCAACTTAGGATTGTGGCCTAAGTTGGCTATTCATTAAACCACAAATCAAGAGGATTAAAGGTAATGGATTAAGAAAGGTCTAGTTTTCATCAAGTTTCTTCCAAAGAAGGTTAAGGTTCTAGGGGTGTTCAAGAGAGATTCACACATGCTCACAAGGTAGGCCACAAAGGGGTATATGTCAAATTGGTTCACACTCTTTAAATCACCTGAGATCACACCAAGAGCTAGCCTTACTTAGTCGATCGGACCAATGGGGCAAATTCTAGGATCTATCATGCATGTTTCAAAGTAAACTCATCACACTAGGCATCAACACTATAGTCAAACAAGACTCCACACTTTCGCTAGTGCAACGGTCATTACAAGACACTCGATTCTATACTAGGCTAGTCAAAACAAGATGCAAAGAGTTCACATATTATCTATGCAACTTCATTTGGCTTCATCGTAGCCGCGCATTCATGTTCGTTCGGTTGAGAGCACTATTCAAGTCATTGATATTGATCGGGACTGAGACTTAAATTTTGCAAAAGAACAGCCACATTCATCACACAAGAGGTGGCAAAATTTTTCGGATGGGTCAAAATTATTTTGCAATTTAAAATAAAGGGAGCTTATAAAAGGAGCCATAAGCTCAAACATCCACTGAAAAGCAATATTTAACACAATTTTAAACAGAACATCCCCAAATATAAACAAAATACAAACATCAAATGGCACACAAAGGTAGGCCTCACCCCACCACAAATAAAAGCAATTTGTCCTCAAATGCAAATGACATAGAATCTGAAATGTGATAATAGAGAAAAACAAAGAGAGGGGTAAAAAGGGGATCTTGGCTAGTTGGTTGCTCCGTCTGTCTAGACTTCAGTGCCCGGAGTGATCCTAGAAGGACCTGCTTCACTGGATCCAGCAGCAGGGGCCTTTGCCAAGAAAGCCTGCACAACAACATCTATCATGATTTCTTCAGTTTAGCTATGTTGTCAGCTACAACTCCCTCAGTTTCTTCAAACATCTCTTCGTCAGTCTCTGCCTCTGATTCAGGATCAGCTACCTGCTCCGTTCCATCCCCATGTCTAGTGGTGGTCTGAGGCATTTCAGGCATGTCTGGAATCTCCACTGTTCCAATGACCATGGACATATCAGTGGACTTCAGCAGGTCCACGTCATTTTTACAGCTTAGCAATGGCAGCTTTTAAGGCAGTCACTTCCTCTGTAGCCCCTTGGATTTTCTCACACACAGCTATCCTGGCCGCTAAGGCATCAATGGTAGTGCTCAGGGTTTTCACAGCATCAGCTAGGTCAGTCTGAATCATGCCTGGAATAGAGGCCTCTAAGCTGGCAGCTCGACGATCAGCAGAAAGAGCCAGCTGTCCCATCCGGAGTAGGGAAGCTTGGGTGAGTGGAGGTTGAGAACCAGAAACCAGAGTTGTAGGTCTGGGAGGCAGTGCAGTAAAGGAACCTGGAGTATCAATTGGGGCAGTGGTGGTAACAGATATACCTGAAGGCTAGGGGCCACAGTAGACAGAGGTGCCTCTACAGGTGATGATTCTATGCTCACTAACTCCATTGTTGCTTCCTTCTTCTTTTCTACTTGTTCCTTAAGGTACTCGGCTTCAATCCTCCGGATATTAGTAGAGGCTATGGGCATCATTTCCACATCTTTCTTGGCATCTCGAGGCACCCAAGCTTGTATACAAAGTTTTGTGATCAATACTGGGAATGGAAGTGATGTTCGGCTCTGCCTTGCTCGCATGAGTATCTCTGAAGCAATGATTGTGCCCAAATTGATCTGAGTTTTCTCTATGATGCAACCCAGGCAGGCAGCCTTGGCAAGGCGAAGGATCGACTCATTCTGGGATGGCATAATTGTGATGCTGATAAAACTGAACCAGAACCTTGCAGCTATGTTTAATTCTTTCTTTTCGATCAGGACTCCTTCTGCCAACCACTTTGGAGTATCATCAGAAATTAGTGGGGCTAGCCATTGCTTCAACTCATCCAGCTTGTTTGTTTCGATCATGTGCTGGCAGTGATCCCTAATATTCGTAGACATGCGTAGGATTGTGTTGATCGCCTCACTATCACACTTCACCCTCCTGCCTCTAACAACCACATAGTCAACTTCTTCGAAGGCCGCTGCTAGCTGCTTTTTCTAGGGTATTAGTGCACTGTATGTACTATAGAACTCTCTTACCCAGCTTGGAATGTAAGGGTCACGGACTTTGGTGAAGATTTGGAATTTGTGGTACCTTAGGCAGTCCATTATTTCTGGGTGCCTACTGATTACTTCACCTATGGACAAACGTTTCTCTTCCCGGATCGTCCTCAGCCCCTCAGCCTTTACCCTATTCGTAGACTTAAGTGGAGGTTCCTGTACTGGAGATGCTAATACCATTGCGTGCTCTGGGGTTGGAGGTGTAGTAGTGGTAGGCTGGGAAGTCCTGATCCTCGATGGATCATTCAGATTCTTAGTTCGACATTCAGCCCTCTAAGCTATTGCCAGATCATCCTCATCAGAATCCACACCTTCACTTTCAGATTGGTTGGGGTCATTTCTATAAAAGTAATCACTGTCAGTGCTTGCATCTGATAATTCGGGAGTCTTGTATTTGCCCTTGCCATTCCCACCAGTTGTGGAAAGTTTAACAACCTTGCTCTTGGATGCAGCTGCATCCTCGTTGATCGTAATCCCTTTTGTTTTTTCTTGGGGTGTTCTTGTCATTCCTGCAAAGAATTTGGAATAAGTTAGAACAACTAAATCAAATCCACAGGGTTACAATTGCATAAAAACTCGCCGAACAGATCGGTGATTCGCCAAGTTGCTTTGGCGAGCTAGGACGAGCTCGCTGATAGGAGTTAGCTTTCAAATTTTAAGAAAACGGCGATATGAGAGTCTTTTCGGTGAGTCGCCAAATGCATTTGGCAGACAAAAGGCTTCCCTCTGAAAGTTACAGAACTCAAATCGCAAGTAATAAGAAATTAAATGCGAGATGAGATATTTGGTGAAACGCCGGGTGGTTTGGCGAGCTCGACTCAGCTTGTCAAACGGCCCAACGTGCCCAATCTCAGTCCATCTCCTCGAATTCAACTCGACACTCCTCGGAAACAAAATTAAACTATGCACTAGTGCAATTAAGCTCGGACCCATAACATTAAAGCATGAAAAAAGGAAAACATAAAACACCACACATGCGCAACCTCACACAATTTACTTTATTTTAGGAGCGACAAAAACATGATTTTAAACAATTTGGATAAAGTAAGTAAGGTTTACAAATCGAACTAGGAAGTTCAACAATGTAGATCCATCTGAGAGGCCCAGTACACATCAATTTGATAAGCTCAATTTCGTAAAAGAGAAATTTTCAAAGTAGTTTCAGGGTTCAAAAAAACCAACCTAATATGCTAATTGAAGTAGTTTGAAATGGTAGAAGGCAATGTAATCCCTAAGTTCGAGCACTAATCGTTGACTAGAATATCAGCAATGCAAGGAAAATGAAAACATTTACTAGGTGTAGCTTTGCGAGATTTGAAATTTAGGGGAAACTGAAGATTTATTATACTTTGAAACCATTTGCCTTTTAAAGACGTCCAGTTTTCGCTCACTCAGCGACATTAGTTATGATCGCTAAATTATTCGGCGTTGTGCTAACTAGTCACCTTCCTTGCCGAAGTTTGCAGAACTCCCAGTTAAGGTAGGAGTTCAAACGGCGGTCTACGTTGGGATCGTTGATCAAGTCGGCAGTTTGCCAATGACTTCTGCAGTCGCTGAGTTTTATAGACTCCCAAATGAATTGGTCTTGAGTCTAACAACGGTCTGGTTTGGGTTCGCCGAAATCCTTCGGCGAATTGCGAAATGGACCTATGTCTTGCCAAACTACACTTTTCCATCCCTCTCTGCATTTCAACCTGCAACATCAAAACACCATTATTTTTATAATAAAACAAAGCATTTAAAGACCTTGGGTTGCCTCCCAAGAAGAGCCTTATTTAATGTCGCGGCGCGACACAAGCCAATGCTTAATTTCTAGTGGTGAAAGTTGCCTCACTTTCATGAGGCCACCCCTCTATCGGTTCTAAATGTGGAGACAACAACACTTGATCTATTTGGGACCCTAGTAGATGAGTGAGCATGGCGTGATAGGTTGTCAGTTGGTTCAGCATCATGATATTCTCTCTTATTTCTTCCAACACCCTGTCGTGATTATTGACTTTGTGTAGGATGAGTAAGAGGACCTCTTCAAATTGTCCACCCTCTTGCTTTGTCACCTTTTTACACTCGTGTGGGGGAATATACTTGCCCGTCTTGGTGGCCACCACCTCCAAGTCCGAAACTCTCTTTATCAAGACATCCAGTTGCGCTAGTGATTTCTCTACCTCTTGACCTTTTTCTTTCTCATTGTTGGCCATGACCATGTGGTCGAAGAGGTAGGCTGCTTGTGCATAAGACAATTGGATGATACCACCAGGAGAGAGAGTAGGTCAACCACCATTCGATTTTTGTGGCCAATCCCTCTATAGAAGCATTCCAGTAGCATACGTTCCAGAATGTCATGAGTAGGGCACTGATGCAATAGAGCTTTGAATCATCGCCACAACTCGTAAACTGACTCCCCTTCTTCTCTATTGAAACTTAAGATGCCATCCCTAAACATCAGATTTTTCTTTAAACGGAAGTAATCCAGTTTATCACCTGCTTCATTATTTACACTCATTTCTCTGTTTCTGTCACAAAACAAACAAACAAAACACAACTAGAAATAAAATTAGTAAACTACAACTACCAACAACAAAATTCAACTCAAACCAAAAACGTTCACATAACACCACTCCCTGGTAGCGGCGCCATTTTGATGTTTTCATAATCAAGACATAACTTCAGATGCAAGTGTCTACGATCGTACAATAGTTTAGTAACCTAACAAAGGGTTGGGGTTAAGTCCTAAGGGACTGGGCGTGAGAATTAGTGGTTAAGGACGAAAGTNCGCCATTTTGATGTTTTCATAATCAAGACATAACTTCAGATGCAAGTGTCTACGATCGTACAATAGTTTAGTAACCCAACAAAGGGTTGGGGTTAAGTCCTAAGGGACTGGGCGTGAGAATTAATGGTTAAGGACGAAAGTGCTGAAGCTAATCGTAGCTAAAGACATTACTGATTAAAAACATTATAAATTAAAGGGGGACACAAAAGTGTCAATTAACAATGGGCTTTTTGTCACAAGCAGATAAAAACAGCAAAATTAACAAAGAGATCTAATAAATGAAAGGGGGATTCTTGGGATGTGAATGGAATACAGGATAGACTAAATCATTGGGTACATGCTTTTGATAGAGAAATCGTAGAGTAATTATGACTAGGCTAGACTTTAAGGGGGATAAGCTCTCTCTCGAGCAACTTACCCCGTTTCAAATGCATTACTCTCGGACACCCACTTGCCGCATGAAGAACAGTCTCAACCTTAACCCACTCACTCTCTCGAGCTGAGTGTGTGGACATGGGACTAGGGTTCACTCTTTCGAGCTAAACCTTATGTCGACCCACTCACACTGACCATCAATTTAGTGGTCTTAATTTTACGACCTCTCTCTCGAGCAAGCCGAAAACACATATATGAGATTATATTTGCAACTACTACCTCATTAAGTTCATCCACAACCACTAAACGAAATCACATTTAAACTACAAATAGACTATCAACAAGCAAGACCCAACAACTAATCTAACCCATATTCACAAAATCACACCCAAGAATTGGGGTTTTAGCTACACCTGTAAAAGAGATAAAGACGTATACCAATATCAGTTTCCATCAATGGGTATGCAAGATTTAGTCTTAAAACAAGCCAAAAGTGAAGAATCCAAGAGACCCAAGTCTAATTTCTTGAAGATGAAACCCTTGAAAGCTCCAAGTTCTTCAAAACCATCTCCCCAAACTTAGAGAAAATGTCTCCAAAAACTCTGTCTAAAACATAATAATAAAAAAACTAGGTAAAACAAGGTAAAATTCTCTACTAATAATAAAAACTGAACTAGTATTTATATGTTTTAGAAAATGTGCTTCGAAGGATCTTTCGGCGACGTTAGTCGGGATCACTGATGCACTCGGGGATCCCCCCTTTGGTCGATTTCGTTGCCTTTCATCAGTTGCCTTCAGCATCTTTGTGTCCTGGATCATTGGGCGATGTAACACTGCTTCGTGGAGTCACTCGACGATACGCCGACTGCTCTTTTTTATCGTAGATTTGCTCCTTTCCTTTAGGGCTCAGCACACTGGAACAAAAGGCGAATATACGATCTACTGGCTCTTCATCGAATGGGTTCGACGATTTGCAGATCTTCATTCTTTGTTTTTTAGCTTCTTTTGCTCCTTTTTTTCTGGATAGTGTCCATGTTTTCCCTCAAACTTCAAATACTTGAAATTTAAAGGTTTTCATTAGATATCGAGATAAAATAAGCATTTGAGAACACAATTTCTATCAAAATATAGTCCTAAATGAGTCCAAATCGTGACTCATCAAGAGGCGATGACACTCGTCCCCCACTTTCCACGTCACAGGTAGAGGAGGACTTGGCAGTTGTGTGGAGGAAGATGGGGTGCCCTATTACTCCCACCGTTTCGGTTCCTCCCAGCACTGATTTTGAGCTTGAGATACTCTGACGCGAGCTGCGCCCGGAGAGGAGGAAGAACATATTGAGGGACCGTCTGATAATTCTTCTCTGGAAGACAATGAAGATCATGTTTACATGCATCGCTCCTGGGTAGGAGAGCCCCGTAGCGGAGAAGGATGATTACGTTCAGTTCTCAATTCTGGAGGAGGTCGTGACTGGCCTGGTTTCCCCGGAGAAGTTAGATTCCAACACCGACACCTCTCGGTTGTAGGGTTCTTGAGGTGCTTTCTTCGCCCCTCTTGGGCTTGTAAATTTTTAAGACACTTTGTTTTATTTTATGATTTCCTAAGATTTTTGTAAGCACATGGGTGCTAGATTTTTGCTGTCTGATGCAGCTTATATTTAAAGGTTAAGGGGTTATGATCAACTATTCCTGTTGTTGAACACCATTTAACTGGCAGGGGTGAATTCGGACACCATTTAGGGTCTGAAATTGTGGTTAGGAAAAACAAGGGAGACTGACTTAGGTTCTACCACGCCTCATCCCACTCTGGCGGCCTCGCCCTGACGGGAATAATCCTGCCCCAGCGGTCAAAACGGAGGCAGAACCTCTACTAAGATTTTTCTGGGGGTCTTCAGGTTTTCTAAAATTTCCAAAGGTGCTCAGCTTCACCCTGCAATTCCAAAATAATTCTCATAACTAGGACTATCGTGGTCTACCCTCTAATCATTCCCAAGATACGCAAGTCAATTCATTCTAGTTAATTCAACACCACAACGCATACATCCACATGATACACCCTGACCTTTACAGCTCGCATAGTTTACACCACTTAGCTAACACATTGCACATAATAAGGTTCAGACACACGTTTATAATGCATGAAATTGTATCATCGCATTCAAAAAGTTCATCTTTACATTCATGGTTAATTCAATCAACAAGAAGCACACATTCACAGTTCGCAGATATAAGGCACAAACAAATTCAATTCATTAGTTAGTTCCTCCCATAGATGATCATTACTGGTCATCCATGCCTTTTACAGCCCCTAAGGCTAGATACCAATTGGAACCTTCCTAGTTCCAATTAACTTGTTGGTGTCCCTTCAGTTGTATCAACGACATCTAGTTCACTTCGTTGAGATACCAATTGGAATCAAGAGATACCAATTAGACTCAACTCATACAACAAGCGACATTCGCACGAGAGGAGAGAATAAGTGGAACAATTTCCTAGAATGCTTTTGAGCCTCTTGTAGCTTAGATGTGGACGTCAACACACCAATCTGTAAGAGTCTAGTCCATATTTTTTTCTTGTACGGGGAGACCGGTAACCTAGGCTCTGATACCTATTTGTCACGACCCAACCTACCAAGTCGTGCGGGCACCTACCCTAACACATATGTAGGAGAACCCTCATATCCCAATATTCAAGACATGCAGAAAAATTAAAGAAAATAGAGATAAATAAATTAATTTGATTTTATAAATAATATCCTTAAACACACTTTTGATTAACACTTGAAAAATAGTTTAACAACTCCCAAGGATTTGGTCTAAACAGGTACAAGAGCTACTAAGATTACAATTGGACAAGATAAATAAAAGACAGCTCCCACCATGCGGAAGGATGAATAGAAGCTACTGGAGAATTCTTCGTCTTCGCCTAATGAAACGTCACCACTCCTGCATCCAGACTATGTCAAAAAGACATAGCAAGAGTAGTATCAGTACAAACACACGTACTAGTAGGCATCATCGCTCAACCCGACATCCACCGTATAAAATAAAAAATCAACTAGCAGGAATATACAATAGATCACTTGCTTCTCCACCCTTTTTCACTCTCTCGAATGCCTCCAATTTACACTAACATCTCTTACTACCAACCACCTCCTCAATCAAGCCACCTACTAGTTTATTGATCGTAGCCTAGTCATTCTAACTCATGGAAGAGGCAACAAACATAACTACTCGCACCGCGACTAATCACTCATGTCACACCCTTCCTCCCTTTTTATATTATCCAGCCATAGTCACATGGTACACTACATCACACCTTCTTACCACTAAACCCAATTTCTTTCTCCAAGGTGAAATCCACCTAAGCATATTTCATCACATATGCTACCTCTACTTCTCGCCATTACAACACACGAACAACCCTTACTATCCGTTACTCTCCCCTGGAACACCTTGTACTTCCACTATACCCAACAAGTTCGTTCAACACAAGAAACAACAATTATAAACCGACATAACATATATCCACCAAGTGCAACATAAACCAGTCAATACAACAACATCATCACATGCATATATAGAACATATACCATATCTGCCAACACAAAAAAGCAACGCATTTCACATTTATATCAAATCATTGGTCCTCTCATAGAACCCAAACCCAAAAAGTTAGTTATGTCGGAACGTGGCAACCGATCCAAGTTAGTTATGTCGAAACGTGACCACCGATCCAAGTTAGGTTTGTCGGAATGTGGCAACCAATCCAAGTTAGTTATGTCGGAACGTGGCAACCGATCCATTCAACAACCCACAATCACAATCACAAGTACACCCTCATAATCATACAACATAATTAATGATTTATGGCGTTCATCATTCATATATCTTTATTTACAACAAGTGTGATTCACAATATAATATTTGTATACCCACACGTATCACAATGAACTAAGACAACATACATCACTAAATCATAGAATCATCACCCTCATAGTGGATTACTCATCAAATGCACGTCATACGAACCTCACTTCGACCATACCCAACCTCAATTCATCGTCTAAGGCTTCTTCATAGGGTTTAAGTCATAAATCATTTGGTGTACGAAGGCCTACGCATAAAACCTACCATTTATTACATATAATACGCATAGAGCACATATTTAAACTACTCAATTCATAAAACCTAGCCTACTTGGGCGCCAAGCAGTTGCACAGAGTTTTGACTTCGATTCCAATTTTCTGGGCTTCGTGACGGTGAATTTGGCCAAGAATCCACAAGATATAACCATCCTCACGCTAGAAATATCCTTCTCCTTCCTTCCCAATCTTAGAACAGCTTTTCTGAGGTTCCTAAGGTGTTTTATGACTTATTTAGGTATTTTAGGAAGATGGGAAAAATAGGATTTCTCATAATTTATGTTCTGCCTTGCCTATCCTGTCCTGGTGCCAGCTTACCCCGCCATGGCATCGTTGCCCTAGCGGTATTTGGCCCGTTATGCCGGAACGTGGCAATCTATCCAAGTTAGTTATGCCGGAACGTGTCAACTGATCCATTCAACACATCACAATCACAATCACAAGTATATCCTCAAGATCATACATTTAAGTCATGATTTTCATGGCAATCATCATTCATCTATTTCGTTTACAACAAGTGCGATCAACATTGCAACATTCATATACATCCAAGTATCATAATGAAGCAAGAACAAGAATACATCACACAACAATAGAATCACAACCATCACCTACGAACTATTCATCAACACATATCATGTAACCCTTAATTCAACTATACTCAGCCCTAATTCGTCATCTAAGACTTCTTGCTAGGGTTTAACTCATAAATCATTCGGTGCACGAAGGGCTACGCATAAATTCTACCATTGATTTACATATATTACGCAGTGAACACAGATTTAAACTACTCAATTCATAAAACCTAGCCTACCTGGACGCCAAGCAGTTAAATGGAGTTTTTTTGACCTCGATTTTGATTTTTCGGGCTTTGTGACGGTGAATTTGGTCAAGAATCTGCAAGATACCACCATCCTCACGCTAGAAATCTTCTTCTTATTCCTTCCCAAGCTTAGAGCAGCTTTTTTGAGGTTTCTAGGGTGTTTTATGACTTATTTAGGTATTTTAGGAAGATGGAGAAAATAGGATTTCTTGTAATTTACATTTTGCCTCGCCTATCCCGCCCTGACGCCAGCTTACTTTGCCCTGACGCCACCGCCCTAGCGGTATCTTGCCCACTATGGCGGGAGAATGACCCAGATTTTTCCCAGATTTTTGTTTCTCCTAAATAACAATGGTTCGGGTCGTTACGAAACCCCTCTATTTATAGTCAACAAAGAGTAGTATGAACAAGTATTTTTTTTGTCTTATCTAAAAAGTCGTGATCTTTCCGAGAAGTCACAACCCTTTGAAAAAGTCACAACTTATTGAAAAAGTCAAATCTTTGGAAAAGTCACAACTCATCAAAAAATCACAACCCTTCGAAAAAAGTCACAACTTATTGGAAAAATCACAACTCATTGGAAAAGTCACAACTCATTGAAAACGTCACAACCTAAGTTAGGGATTTTATAGTAATTTAACATTCAAGTTAGGAGTTCATGCTTTTAAGGTAACTAGTTTTCCGACACGTGTGTTGCACGTGATTAGCAATTCAGAAAATATATGTTATAGTAAATAGAATTGCATATTTAAGCGATGATTTGAATAATAAGCTTTGCACAAAATAATATTACAGATTTTTTTGTGAATGTTCAATGTGGATTGTCATATATATCTCTTATTCATGCGAACTTATGAAGATAGTCAATGAAAATTTTTATTAGTTAAATGTAATAATGTATAAATTTATTTCAATTTGATGAGGTTCAATAATGTAATTAGTCGTATCTCACTAAAATTACCTTACAGACGATATTTGTTGTGTATTTTTTTTGTCATCTAACCAGATGTACTTTGCACATGTATTCCACGTTAAACTGTTTAGATGTCATATGAACATGTGAAGAAAACAACTGCATTTTATTTTTTAGAACTATTTTTTGTATATTAATTTTTATTTTATAATTTATAACATAATAGACGTTGTTCATGTTTTTTGATCTCATATCTGACTTCTCAATTGACTCTGTACATAAATCAAAGATAGATATCTGACTGTCCATAGTTAACTGAGAAAGGTTTCCTCTTTTTTTTCATTGGAAAAACTAAAAGTTAAAATTAAAGTATATATTCTATCTGTAAAATCATATGTATAATCACTTGTTTATCTTACAGCCAACAAAGATATAGTTCATATACTTGTAAACGATTTAAAATTTATTCAACCAAGCATGATTCGTCCACGAAAAAATAACAACACCGTGTTATCACATATATAGGGGTTGTATAATAATATGAAAAATTATTGGTCAAAATTTTATATAAGGAAAGATGAAAGAAATAATTGATGTCATAACTATGAGACATATTATAACTAAAGAATGTAAAAGATTGTGAATAACGTTTGCAATAATTAGTATTAACGAAGATAATTTATAATTTTATAAATAAAGAACTAATGTGAAGTAGCTAAATTTCTAATAAATTTTATACTTACATAAATAAATAGGACTTTTAATTAATTTTACTATTTTTTGTATAGTTATTAGATTTTAATTTAGTGTAGGGACAAAATGAAAATGTATATTCTATATTAACTGAATATAAAATGTATTTTGTAAATGATAAATTTTAAATGATTCATATATATTCACATATTTTCACACTAGTTGTGAGTTTTTTTTTTCAAAAAGAACTTGGGACATTTAAAATAATATATTTTGAAGTTAGAAGATCTTGTTAACTTGATAATACATTCATGACATATATAATACCTTAATTTAAATACAAATAATAGAGAGAGATATATTTTCATTAATGAAAATATTTATCTCATAAAAATTAGCTACTAAATAAATAATAAAAATTAAATTAATACAAACTTCAAGTGGGCGTTATTAGAAGTCATATGAACTTTTCTTCGTCTAAAATACTGAAATATTAAGAAAATAGTAGTAATGAAAACAAAAGGGCAATGTTTATATAGTAATAACTATTTTGAAGCAAACTTTAAAGTCATTATTTTGTCTGGAGCATCAAAAAAACAAATCGTGACAATTCTCTAACTCTTGAGAAGTTTAATAATTTTGAAAACAGATACTCAGAAGCATATATCTACATCACAAGAGAAATTCTTGATAAAAAATGAATTTAGACTACATCATGTTAACTTCATATATTTGAACATTGCATACTAATGTATATATTAAGGAAAAAAATAATTATTATATCTTCAAAACTATTTTCCTCAAGTACTCGAGGTTATAGATTATACCCTCTGTAACACCCCAAAATATTTTGAGCCAAGACTCGAACCGTTCTTCGTAGTGAGTGAGATTTTTGCAAGGAATTTAAAATTTCTTGAGTATTAAGGTCACTAGATGTAGCACCTTGAGTTCCAAGAAGAACTAAAGAGAGTTCATTCAAGTCATTCCTAAGTTTTTCTTAAGTTTTGGGTCAACTTCAAACAACCATAACTCCTAGTACAGGATTTGTTAATTGAGCTACAAGATAGATAATTAAAGCCCTTCGAGTCCTCTTTCTAATGCCACTGAGTTTGCTAAATTCTGAGCTCTGAGTAAAATGACTGATTTACTAACGACGCGCAAACCTGGCAGCAGCTCCGCGATGGCTCCGCGACGTGGAGCCAATAAGGACCTCACTGCCTAGTAAAAAGTTATGACCTCATTTAAATTATTTATTAAAGGGTATTTTAGTCCTAAAAACCCTTAGAAGGTCATCTAAATTGCCCTAAACGTGTAGAAAACTAGTTTTTCATAAATCAAACCCTATCATCCACTCCAAAAATTCTACGCTCAAGGGATTCAAGAAACACTAAGGCTAGGGTTCATCTTTCAAGATTTTCCTTCAAGTGCTGCAAGAAGATGGTTCTTTCAGGTATGTACGCTTCTATAATGTTGTGCTTGTTTACCCACGCGCCAATCATGTTAATTTCAGCATTAAGTTCGTTCTAGAAAGTTGAAAGTATGATGTTCTTGAAATTGACTTTAGTTCTTGAGTTTCGATGAGATTATTGAGTTCTTGATGAAATCATGTCGATTTTATAGTTTCTTATGTGTAGGCTCTTGTGTTCATATGCTGGGTATCTAAATCTAAAAAGGAATTGAGAAAAAGAACCGAGTTTAGGCGAATTGGAGATAGAAAACGAAAAAGGAAAAAGTCAGGCAAATCTGGCACCTTGCTCCGCGTCGCGGACCTGCCTCCCTATTTCATAAAATTTGTTTTCGCGTCACGGAGAGGTCACAGACCTCTCTGCCTCAAAAGTTAATTCGTGACCAAATATTTTAATTCATCTCCACGTTGCGGACTTGCTTCCAGACAATGATTTCTTGATCATTTTTCATGTTTAACTATCTAAAAATACTCGCAAACATCACGAGATCATTCCTATCACAAATCACAACCTTGAATTCATAAATCACATTCAAGGTAGAGTTGAGAGTCAAGTCTTGAGAGTTCTCTCAAACATTTTTTGAGAAAGTCCCTTTGAGTCCTTTGAGAAGTCTTCTACAACTTCTAATAACTTGTTTCAAGACTCGTGTAAGTAAGCATGAGAGTGAGGAGAATGTATTCATGAGTCTACACTATCACCTAGATCTTTCATATCATGAACCATAACTCTTGAATTCATAATTCACATTCAAGAGAGAGTTAAGAGTAGAGTTCAAGAAAGTCTTTGAGTTCAATTGTGAATCCTTTGAGATCCACCATCGATTTGAGTTAAGTTTTGAGAAGTAAGTATGAGAATGAGAAAAGTCATATACTTATTGATATTTTGACCCTTGAGTCAAGTCGTTCGTTCATGCCCATAACTTCCGCATGAACTCCATCAGTTTAGTATCTTCAAGTTCTAAGTCTTGAGTATCGAGTTCCTAACCCTTCCGAGATTATAATCCTAATCATGGGACTATTACCTATTACCCATGAAGTCCATGAGTTGAGTTGTTCATGCCCATAATTCCGCATGAACATTATAAGTCGAACAATCTTGAGATGAGAAGTAGCTTTGAGTCCTTGAGTTGAGAAGTTCATGCTCATAATTCTGCATGAACCTTCTGAGTTGAGCATTCTTCAAATTAGTAGTATCATTGAAGTTTTTGAGTTCTATCTATGGTTATTGAAAACCTTGCATTGAGTCGTTCAACTCCATAATTCGGTGTGAACCATATTTTAAGAAGTCTTTTACAAATGTTTAAACTTTGTTTTAAGACTTAAGCTTTGAAGTTGAGTAAAGAGTAAGAGTAAAGTTCATTTTCTTTAAAATGTTATATGGGAACTAAGTATTCCCAAGAGTAAATGTTTTCACATTTGAGATGAGAGGAAATTGAGATTTCCAAAAGAATTTTGAGCAAGAAAGGGAACATCGATTCCAAGAGAGCTTTTAAGCTAAGTTTTGAGTAATTATCTCAAATCAAAGAAAGAGTTTTGAATTTACAAACACATGAGCTAAGTATATTGAGAGTAGTATTGAGCACCGATATGGGGATGCGAGTTCATATTAACTCAAGTCTCCATAAACCATGTAGTCATCATGGGTAGAAAAATGTCATACTTTTTAGATGATTCCTTAGTGCTTTTTAGCATAGACTAGTGGATCCACTTAGTGAGTTAGTTTATATACCCCCGGCAAGGTATAGGACGGTCCTTGGCAACATGAGGTAAGACAATGTATCACCACTTAGGCTCATAGTGGTGGTTGTCGGTTAGAAAAACTCCCACAGAAACTATATTACTTTATTATATAAGTAAAGTTGAGTTTGTTATTGCATTTTCTTTAACGAACTAATTTGTTTTTACTGTTTTATAAAGCTTTCCATCTATTGCATGTGTATTGTTGCTTTATTTGAGTTGAGTATCCAGAGTAGAGTACCCAGAGTCGAATATCATATCTTTGAGTTGAGTATCTAATCTCTGAGTTGAGTATCTTATCCTTGAGTACTTCTGAGTTGAGTAAGTTGAGTAGTTTTGAGTATTCCTTGAGTTGAGTAAGTTTGAGAAGAGGTAAGTATGTTTCCTTTTTATCAAGTTTCAAGCTTATGTTTATGTTTTAGAATTCCCTTTACATGCTCGTACATTCCACGTACTGAGCCATTTGGCCTGCATCTTTTCATGATGCAGACACATGTATTCGGGGTCATCAACAGGAGATTCGTTGATACATTCAAGAGTTCGAGTTAGCTATAGTGAGCCTCCTTGTTTTCGGAGAATTTCATTTACTTTTCAGTTTAGTCAGGATGTCGTGGATCTTGTCCCAACTTCCATCTTTATTCGTTAGAGGCTTCATAGATAGTCAGTATAGTTGAGAAGTCTGTATCATTCATTTATTTTATTAAATGTTTTAAAGACTTAAGTTGCCTATTTTATGGCAAGTTGAATATATTATTTTTATTCTAAGTTGTTCATTTGAGTTAAAGTTTCTAAAAGTTGAGTTTATTGAATTTTATTCAGTTTTAAGCTTTTGCATGCTTAAGTTAGTCTTCAACTCGTAGTCAGTCAGGATGAGGGTTCGCTTGGGGACCAACAATGGTTCTTGAGTGTCGGCCACGTCCAGGGTGTAGACTCGGGTCGTGACACCCTCTTAGGATGAAACGATTTACTGTATTAAAATAGTGGTATCACATATTCCGCTAAACTTCGAAGTCACTCAATGACAATAAATCACACAATTTTTTTTAAAATGTAAGAAGAAGAAGAGAAGAATATTTTTTTTAAAAATGTGGCTGAAAAATGAGAGGAAGTCTTTCTATTTATATTCAACAAAAATGAGTATAACAAGTGTTTTTTGTGTCTTAGCTGAAAAGTCATGACCTTTCCAAGAAGTCACAGCCCTTTGGAAAAGTCATAACTTATTGAAAAAGTCACAACTCTTTGGAAAAGTTACAACTCATCAAACAATCACATTCCTTTGAAAAAAGTCACAACTCATCGAAAAAGTCACAACCTAAGTTAGGAATATTATAGTAATTTAACATTCAAGTTAGGAGTCATGCTTTTAAAGTAATATCATATATATAAGAACCTTAGGCCAGCCTACGTGGCGCCACTACAAACCAAAATTCCCTTTTAATTTATTTATTTCCAAAGCTAACATTTCCCTTTCATGAAAAGTTGTGACATATATGAAAAGTTGTGACTTTTATGAAAAGTTGTGACTTAATGAAGAGTTGCGATTTTATGAAAAGTTGTGACTTTTATGAAAAAATGTGACTTTAATGAAGAGTTGCGACTTCTATTAAAAGTTGTGACTTTTATGAAAGGTTGTGACCTTTACAAAGGGTTGCAACTTTTCCAAATAGTTGTAACCTTTACGATAAGGCACAATAAACATTTGTTCACACTACCCTTTGTTGTCTATAAATAGAGGGATTTCCTCTCATTTTAAATTTTAAAAAAACGAAAATTTTGAACCTGCTCCTCGTCCTCCTCCTCCTCTTCTTATTCTTCTTCACAATTAAATATTTGTATACTTTTCTCTTGTTGAGTGGCTCACTAACACCATTGCTAATATTACAGATCTTGGTATGTATTTTTACAGTCATTAATTTATGCTTATGTTATTAAGGATAAATGATAAGATGTAATAATTTTCATATTCCCTTACATTATTAATAGTTATTACTACGTAATCTTGTATGTAAGATAATATAGTGTTTTAGTTTTAATGACCAATATATTTTAAGTATTATTTTATAAATTTTGTGATATTAAATTTCCGCGCAAAGCACAGGTAATTTTACTAGTAATATAATATATACTTGAATCAAACCCACCCAGATTGTCAAAATATTAAGAGTCAAAATTTGAGACAGACAAGCACAAATCAGCAGTTGTATGATGTTGGAAATCTTATTGTACAATCACAGATTATTGATAGCTTGAGGTGTGTAAGTCACTGTCCTTAAGGATATTTCATTGGTATGGTGTATCCCCAGGATTCAACAAGCTCTTCTAGAATTAACTAGGAACAGGAATAACAAAGTTTTTATAACTATAAAACCACGCAAAGAAGGAGAGGAATGAAGCTATTGTTAATATGTTTTTCTCACTTGAACCTGGAGAGGCCAAGAATGGCATATATATGCCTAAGGAAAAGAAAATTAAAATTGACAAAGGATAAATGTCGTAAAGGTAATAATATCCAATTAAAGAAGAATTGGAACGTTGGACAACAAATGATTTTGACCAAAGTAAATATATATTTTTGAGATAACTTGTTTTATAATAATTGTTTTTCCTAACAATCCCCCACTTATCTAAAAAAGAATATAAATGAAAAAGTGAATTTTTGTTGGGTTTTCACAAAGAGAATAATGTGTCCAATCTGGCGTCTCTTGACTGTGAACTAAATCTAGATAAAATACGATTAAACTTACAAAATAGTTGCTGAAGTATAGAACTTCTATGAACCAAAAATTCTTTTGTAAATTTAGCGTCTTATTTATCACATCATGCCTCCACGCACTTTGTTGTTCATTGAGGTTTTGCGCCAATAGTCTCTGCGCGTGCCTGGTATTCATGAGTGCTTTAGAAATTGTCATAATTTCATAGGAGTGGCCCACTCCACACTCATATAGGTCTATTAATCAAGTATTTCTGCAGAGAAATACACTACCTATAAAGAATATGAATTGGATTAAGATTTTAATCTACCTCACTTTGTCTTTGCATTACCCTTGCACTATGTTCACACACCATAGAAAGGGAAATATTTTATAGTGCACATTCTAATCAACTAATGACTTGTTATTACCCATATGAACCTAATTCATGGGATAGTCGATCACATAGATTGGGTTACCATCATTGTCGATTTTCTCAAGTTGACAAAACTCCCATTCGCCTCGATGTTTCAGATATCACGCTCCTTTACAAAGGCTTAGTCACATGATTAGCCAAATTCATTTATGACTTCACATAATCTACATAAATTATTCCATCTCTTAGCATATGCTTTATCATGTTATGGCTCAAGCATATCAGTCTATTTTTCCTATTGAAAGATTTATTTTTTGCTACAACTTCTGCAGCTTGGCAATCACAATGTATCGATACATAAGGTGTTGGTTTTTATTCCAATTGAAATACTTGGTAAGCAGTTTCTCAACCACTCAGCCTCATTAACAGCTAACTCTAATGCAATAAATTCAGATTCCATAGTTGATCTAGAAATTATGGTCTGTTTGGCTGAATTTCATGTTATGGCACCCCACCAAGGATAAACACATAACCACTAGTAAATTTTGTCTCATCCGAATCAGATATCCAGTTAGCATCATTGTATCCTTCCAGTAGAGCGGGAAATCCACTGTATTTAATACCATAATTTATGGTACCTCTCAAATATTTCAAAAGTCCTATCAATGCATTTCAATTATCATTATTAGGATTATGAGTATATCTACTCAATCTACACACATCATAAGTTATATCATGTCTAGTAAAACTCATCAAATACATTACACTACCAATTACTTGAGCATATTTATTTTTCAAAATAGCTTCTCCAAGATTCCTTTTCAAATGACTATTAGCATCAAAAGGAGTTCTCACTGGTACCACATCAAAAAATTTAAACTTTTTAAGAATTTTTCCATATATTGTCCTTGAGTTAAAATCAAATCATCATTATTTCTAATTATTTTCATACCCAAAATAACACTTGCTTTTCCATGTCTTTCATATCAAATTAGAAGACAAAAATATGTTTTGGTCTTATGTATGATATCAAGACTAGAACTAAAAATAAGCATATCATCCACACAAAGACATATAATTACACAATGACCATTAACAAGTTTTGTATAGACACGTTTATCTAATTCAACAGCTGTAAACTCATTTCTTAACAAATTTGATCAAATTTCTTATTCCATTACTTGAGAGCTTGTTTTAGACCATATAAAGATTTGATTAATTTACAAACTTTATTTTCTTAGGGTCAGGCAAAATAACCTTGGTAAGACACCCCCCACACTTTCAAGTATTTAGAATTAGGGAATAGCCTTTCCACAATTCATAAGGGGATTTTTCAATTTTTTTCGTAAGGAATCCTATTTTGTAGATGACTAGCAGATAAAATAGCTTCACCCCAAAGATTATTTGATGCTTAAGAACTAACAAACATACAATTCATTATTTCTTTTAAAGTCCAATTTTTCCTTTCAGCTACTCCATTCGATTTGAGTGAGTATGGAGGAGTAACTTAATGAATAATTCCTTGTTTTTTCAAAAAAATCATTAAGCAAACTATATTTGTCACCTCTATCAGAGCTTACTCTTTTAATCTTCCTATTCAATTGATTTTCTACATTTGATTTGTATAATAAAAAACATTTCAAAAGACTCATCTTAATTTCTCAGCAATGATACTCTTGTATATCTAGAAAAATCATAGAAAAATTTGACATAATATCGTTTACCACCTCTAGTCATAGTTTGTTTCAAATCTTCCAAATCAATATGCATTAAATCCAATAAATTGGTTTCTCTAAAAACATAAGCATGGGACTTTTTAAATTATTTAACCTCAACACAAATTTCACACTTTTCCGAATGCATTTTCTTAATATAATATAAATTAACATGTCCAAGTATTGCATGCCATAAATCAAAAGAATCAATCAAATAAGCAAAAATACTAGTATTTTCATTTATAACATTTAGTAAAAACAAACCACGATTACAACATCCTTTTCCCACAACATTAGTTTTTGTTAAAATAATTTATTAGATTCAAATAAAACCTTCACTCTAACTTTTCCTAATAAATCCACAGACATCTAATTGGCTCAAATATTAGGAACGTGCATCACTTCAGTTAAGACTAAAGATTTTCTAGATGTAAGTTTGAGAGGAACTTTACCTTTTCCAAGAACTTGAGTGGTTCTTAAATCACCAAGATATACAAGTTCTTCTTCTTTATTGACTTGAGTCTAAGACATAAGATTAATTTACCATAAATGTGTCTAGTAGCACCAGAATTTGTCACCTAGTAACTCACACAGACCACAATATCTACTTGGGAAACCACCGCAACAAAATATCCTCTATTTTGTCCAAATTAATTTTTGGATTAACAAGATTGTCAATTTTCTCAATTCTTTTCAGAAAGGTTTTATAAAACGTTTTGGGCATGTAATCAAGTTTCTTTTCATCAGAAACAGTAGTGATAATAGTAGAATTACATACCTTATCAACATAATTCCAAAGGTTGAGTAATTTGGTGAAAACTATTATAGTTGAAACTATAAAAAAAAAAAAAATAGAACCACCATTACCAAACCGTTTATCGGACACCCAAGACTTGAAGTCAAAGCAATTAGTGAATGTATATCTAATCATGTCACTAATCTTGTACATTGCACTCTTTCGTGATCCATGACTACAATAAAAGAAGTATCCTTAAGATTGTTGAAAATCTTGTTGTACAATCACAGTTTCTTGATAGTTTGAGGCGTGTAAGTCACTATCCTTAAGGATATTTCACTAGTATGGTGTATCCCCAGGATTCAACAAGCTCTTCTAGAATTAACTAGGAACAGGAACAACAAAGTTTTTATAACTATAAAACCCATCAAAGAAGGAGAGGAATGAAGCTATTGTTGATATGTTTTTCTCACTTGCACCTGCAGAGGCCAAGAATGGCATATATATGCTAAAGGAAAATTAAAATTAAATTGTCAAAGGATAAATGCCATAAAAGCAATAATATCCAATTATAGAAGAATTGGAATGTTGGAGGCAACGGCATCATATTGGAATGTTGGAGGCAATGACATCATATGGGAACATTGGAGGCAACGTTGGAACGTTGGACAACAAATGATTTTGACCAAAGTTAATATTTCTTTTTGAGATAACTTATTTTATAATAATTGTTTTTTCTACCAAATGATACTATATATATGTACTTAGAAAAAGAAAACCTAAAACCCGAAGTAAACACAAGTCCAATGAATCCCTATTCAAGAAAAAATACAAACTTTGAGATGATGAGATCGCTTGCATCCTCTCAAAACTCCCAGCTAAATCACTTCAACGTTTCAAGATTGTGCATAAATCATGGTGTTCAATCATCAATGACTCCTATTTCATCAAGTTCCAAATCGACGAATCATCATCTAATGTTAATCATCAAAAAATCCTCTTAATTTCATCGAACATAATTCAATCTCCTAGTTTGGAACATAACATGTTAGAGTTCAACATTGCTTCAATAACTGCATCATGTGAATTCTCAAGTTGTTTCTATCCAACCACCAAACTTTCTTAAGTCCGAGATACTTCATATCCATTGGTGAGTTCTTGTAACGGCTTGTTATGTATGGTGTATAGCTTTAAAATATTTATATGGAATTCAGCTACTCAAAAATATAAAATGGTCAAAGAGCCTAATCCTACTTTGTTAAAACGTTATGAATCAACGCTTTATGGTTTTACATATGATTCTGTTAGTGATGATTATAAGATAATCGCTACATTTGTGATTAGTGCAAAAGAAAGTCGTCATATTGTTGGAATATACTCTGTGAAGAATGAGTCTTGGAAAAAAATTGACACTATTCCGAGTGGCTATCACTTGTTTGACCAAAACCCTATTTCATTTGATGGTACGATTAACATGATGGCAGCGAGATCAATTGAAGGAAATGGTGGTAGTGACTTTAATGAGTTTGTCATTATTTCTTTGATAGTGGCTGATGAGAAAATTGTTGTAACGCCCGTCCCATCGCAATACAATGGGAGCCAAATTAAGATGTCAAATTTTGCTAATTGTCTCTATATTTCTGGGTTTGTTGAGATGGATTTCATGGTTTTTTCACGAGATAAAGATGGGGAAAGGTGGACATGGACTAGTGTCATGAATATTCCTACATTGGGCTCATTCATTGGCCTTGGGAATCACAATTGCTACCTAGATGATATAATTTTTTTGAAAGAAAATGAAAATATCTTGTGGAGGAAAATGGATGGTGGTTTTCTAGAATATGATGTGCGAAAAAAAGAAGTAAATGAGTTTACCTTGAATAAAATTTCACCTGCTACAGACTTATCCATCTTGTTCGCAGGAAGTTTAGCTTCCTTGAGAATTCCGTGGGACTAGAAGTTTGTGGAAAGTTTAGCTTCCTTGAAAATTTGGTGGAGCTAGAAAATTTTATTCTCAAAATGTGTTTTGTTCTATTTTGTTTTAAGTTTTTGTGTGATTAATGATGAGATTGTCTCTCATGCTTAGATTGTTTTGAAGCAGTTAGTAGCTTTCATGATGGTTTGTTTAAGTTATTATACATTTGACATTAGTTCCTTCCGATTTTGAATGGTTATGTTATATTTTATGAAAAAAATTTGTATTCTTGAAATATTGTGATTTTTCATGTCAATTCTATACTTTTATTCCCAGAATTATACATTAAAATATTTTTAACAATAAACAGATCTAGATGTTAACATTTCAACAACTAGTCTAATTTTCAAGAATCCATTTTACGAATCATAAACCAATCTACAGTTTGTCCTGTCAACTCATATATTGACGCATTTCTATATTTAGTGACAATTTAACTTTAGAATTTCAATTTTACTCTTGTGAAATGATTTATATCTACACAAATATTTATGATTTATTTTAACTCATAAATTTTGAATTTTTTTCTTTCTTTCTTAAGTTTCGAGTCAAATCAAACTATATAACATAAATAAAGACAAAAGAATGAAGATTTTGTTTCATACTAAATAATAAATATATTGTGTAGTAGCTAATGTGCAACCCAACCTAATAAATAATATCAACATTGATGTCATTGTTCAACGGCAATCATTTTATATAGGCGATGTCAAAAATGAGCCCAATCATAGGTAACCCGTTCAACCCGCCCAATATTTTAGGGATTGGACTCAAGATAATTTTAATTGGGTTCAATCTTAACCCGTTTAAGCCCTAACCCATTTTAAAAGAATCTTCAATTGAGCCCAATTTAATCTCCAATTTCAACCTTTTAAAAAACTCTTAAATTTGCATTGATGTAATGTATGTTCCTCTATTAAAGATATAAATTACTGTCTATTTTATATCTTTTGGGATTTATCTATCCATTTGTAACTTTTTCTTAATTTTCTTGAGTTGAAATTCAAATTGTGGTTATAAAAGTTTAATAATAATATATCAAATTGGGTGGGTTATGACTCAACCCATTTTTAGCCCATTTGAGCCCAAAGTAAACTTGGGTGGGTCATGACCCAATCCGGTTTTTATTTCAACGCATTTTAATATGTCCAATTTCAACTCAACCCGCCCATTTAACACCCCTAATTATATACTACCATAGCAATTTATATATAATGAATTAGGTGGTCCATGAACTATCAAGTTATTGGTTTATGAGTCTTCTTTCCAATGTTACCAAATTTGCATCAGTTAGAGTTCAGATTTAAAAGTTATGACTGCTTTACCACAAACTACCACAACAGAGTCTCCTGAGTATGAACTCTATTTACGATCCATAGACTGGACTCGTTAAACCAACTTGAGAAACATAATATTTTGATCTGATTCTTACGGACCCAATTACGGGTCAGAAAACCAAAGCAATATGTATTAACTATTGTTTAAGTTCTGATGCACCACCATGAGATCCTCCATTTTTTTCTTTTTTTTTTCTTCTTTTCTTTTTTCGGTTTGTACCTTTGTTTCTCCTCACCAACTGATGAAGCATACTACTTGTAGAGGTGAAGGCACCAATAGCTAGTATATATAGATATATATATATATATATATTATTTGGTTTTTTTATTTTTATTTTTTAAAATCCGAAACGAAACCAAAAAATCAATCCAAATTAGAATTCAATTTGATTTGATTTTGTTTTTTCGATTTAATCCAAATAATGCACGTCGCTGCCCTAGGTATATAGTATAAATAGAGGGACATACATTTGTAAACCAATCAAGAAAGTGTAAGCAATCTTCTAAAGTAATACAAAAGGCCTTATTTAAAAACTCTCTTGTGTCTTTCTTCATTCTTTTAGCGATCTAAGTTTGAAAAGACATACTTGAGCTTACAAGATCGTGAAAGAATCAAGAGTAAGTTGTCACGACCCGATTTATCAAGTCA
>NC_064285.1:49892960-49903100 GCF_019186545.1 Solanum stenotomum | reverse complement strand
TGATTTCATGATGTTTGGATGTACCTTATAGTGTTGGAATCAACTAGAAAACATTAGGTACATTGTTAGGGCACAAGTACGAAAAGGTGGGGAGCGAATGGGGAGAACTGGCGTCCCTGGAGCTTAAAGAGGCGTGGGGAGCCAGCCCTCAATATTCAGATACCAGTCTGGGACGCGCTGGCTGGCCCGGCGCACCAAGGGTGAACATTTAGAGACTCTTTTGGGGCACGCTGGCTGGCGCGACGCCCCCCCTATCCCAAGGTGTTTGACGCCTTTTCTTCTCTGTTTTTCGTTTCTAAACCCTCTAAACTTCAGTGGTTCCTTTCCGAAACACTTAGGACCCGTTTGGTAGGAGGTATTAATCAAAATAGTCCATGGATTAAAATTTAATCCAATAAAAACATTGTTTGGTTACTTTATTTAATCTAATCCATGGATTAGTTATACCTCATACAAGGTCTTATTTTATCCCTAGAAAAGGGAGGGATAACTAATCCAAGGTTTAACAAACATTGGATAAGACCCCTAAATGACTAAACTATCCCCACATCCTTTTTTCTTTTTGTTTTTTGTTTTTGTAATTTAATATTCTTTTTTTAATATTTATATGAGAATATTTATAAATATTCTTTTAAATTCACCAAATTCATTCGATGTGATTTGATGATTTCACAAACTAATATTTTTTTCTTCGTGTTTGATTTGTTATATTGGGCTGATTTTTTTTGTTTTTTTTAAATGTAGTTTGTCGATTGACCACTTGAACTTTTTGTTTTCTTTTTTTAAAAATTATCTTCATGTATTTGAACAATTTAAGTAGCCTTAAATCTATGTTAAGTTTGAGGTATATTTGACCAAAAAAAAAATTAGAAATATACCGTGCTATCAATGATGTCTATAGTGACATATCACACCTCAAAAATAATAATGATTTTGTTTTTATATATTTCAGTATTTAACTTGACTAGTTAAATGAAATATAAAATCTCATAATAACTCAAGGGTATAATAGGAAATAAATTTTTTCTAGAGTTTTAAACCAAACATAAGATTAGGTGGGTAACAATGAACGAAACACTTGATAAAAACTAATCTCTGCATTACTAAACCCTGCATTACTAATCCCTACATTACTAATCCATGCGTTAGTAATCCTTGCATCATGCATCTTTGTACCAAACGATCCCTTAGAATCATTTATACCCTCAATATATGATAGATTCAAACCGAAATTACACCCGGAAACATGAATCAAAGCGCAAGAAACTCGAACAGCACAACCCACAAGAAATTCAAACAAAACTTTAAACAATGTTAATCAAGAACTGAATTTCTAAATTTTCAAAGACTTAAATTTGCTGAATTTAATCATGGTTGGCGTGTGGATGAACAAAACCAATGCTATGTGATCTCACATATCTTTTAGGGATCACTCCCGACTAAATCCACAAGCTATCCTTGACGAAATTGACGAATCTTGAACGTTCTTCTCTTTACTCCTCTTCTCCAAGCCTGTGCGTAAAATTCACTTTTCTAAAACTGGCTAAAATATGACTTTACCCCAATAAAAGTCCAAAAATTAATTAGAATAATTAGATATGGAAAAGACTAAATTACCCTTCAAAAATCCGGACTAGACTTTCCTTAATTCAGTAGCCCAACTTCCAAAGGGGAAAACTTATTCATACGAACTCGGAATTGCACAAATTTGGTGGCGTTGGAAAGATAACTCCAAGAGATTTCAAACAATATCTGGATATACACCTAATACATCCTAAGCTAGGAGTTATAACCATTTGAAGTTGACCAAAACTCAACTTATTCCAACTTAATAAAATTTCCAGATTTTCATTCTTTCCAAAAATGACTATTTCCAATTATTGTCATCTTCCTAGTTATTTCAATTTCCGAGATGTAACATCTATGTTGATAGGTGACATGGAAATAGCAGGGCTGATGATCAATGTGCAAAAATTTGAGTAGGACAAGTTGAGGGATAGAGAAGTGTTTAAGAATAATAGGGCTAAGGCATCAGGGAATGAATCTGGGCAGCAAAAGAGTAATGCGAGTTTATCTGCCTATTCTCATGGTAGTATAACACAAGGGGGTTAATCATCTACTAGTGCACCTGCACCAAAGAACAAGAGTGAGTACAATAGTTAGAATTACAAAGCTAAACCTGCCTATTCTCATGGTAGTATAACACAAGGGGGTAGTAAGCCTCCTGAATGTGCTAAGTGTGGTAGGAACCACTTAGGAATGTTGTCGCGATGGCTTCACATGTTATTTCAAGTGTGGACAAGAGGGTCACTTCATGAAAGAGGAACCTAAGAACCGCCAAAGTAATAGAAATCAGGGGAATAGAGCCCAATCTTCATCAGTTGCTCCACCAGACAGAGCTGCATCTAGAGGAGCTAATTCAGGGGTAGGCGGAGGAGGAAACCATATATATGCTATCACTAGTCGCCAAAGGTAAGAGGATTCGCCAGATGTTGTCACTAGTATGATCCAAGTCCTTAACTTCAATTTTTATGCCTTGCTAGATCCATGAGAGAGTTTATCCTTTGTAACTATGTATGTAGCGATAAATTTTAATGTTCTTCCTGAGCAACCCTTTAGTGTTTCTACAATTGTTGGTGAGTCTATTCTAGCAGAAAGAGTCTGTCGTGATTGTCCCATTTCCGTCAATCACAAGAAAACAATGGCTGATTTAGTTGAGTTAGACATAGTAGATTTTGATGTCATTCTTGGTATGGACTGGCTTCATGCCTATTATTCCTCAATTGATTGTAGAACTCGAGTTTCAAAGTTCCAGCTTCCTAATGAGCCAATATAAAGTGGAAAACCAGTTCAGCAGCGCCTAAGGGTCATTCTATTTTGTACCTTAAGACAAGTAAGTTAGTTTCCAAGGAGTGTGTCTATCACTTAGTCATAGTTGATGATTCTAGTACTGAGATACCTCTCATTCAGTAAGTTTTAGTAGTAAAAGAGTTTCCAGATAATCTTTCTGGAGTCCCTCCTGAGAGAGAAATAGACTTTGGTATAGACATTCTTCCAGATACTTGTCCTATATCTATTTTGTCATATAGAATGGCACCAGCAGAGTTAAAATAAGTGAAGGAGCGTTGGATCTCCTAGAGAAGGGTTTTATTCGACCAAGTGTCTCACCTTGGGGCGCTTCAGTCTTATTTTTGAGGAAGAAGGATGGTTCCCTTAGGATGTGTATAGATTACCGTATGTTAAACAAGGTTACCATCAAGAATAAGTATCCTCTTTCGAGAATTGATGATCTCTTTGATCAAATTCAGGGTGCCACTTGTTTCTCTAAAATTGACCTCAGATCTGGGTACCATCAGTTAAGAGTAAGGGAATGTGATATTCCAAAGACAGCTTTCAGGACCCCTTATGGTAATTATGAGTTTCTGGTCATGTCATTCAGTTTAACCAATGCACCTGCAGCATTCATGGACCTTATGAATAGAGTATTCAAGCCTTATTTAGACATGTTTGTTATCGTATTTATTGATGACATACTAATCTATTCGAGGAATGAGGAAGATCATGCTAGCCATCTCAGAATAGTTCTCCAAACAGTAAAGGATAAAGAGTTGTATGCCAAGTTCTCTAAGTGTGAGTGTTGGCATGAGTCTGTGGCGTTCTTAGGCCGCATGGCTTCCGGTGTTGGAATTAGAGTTTATACTCAGAAAAATAGAGACATTGTAGAATTGGCCTAGTCCCACATCTCCAACTGATATTATGAGTTTCTTGGGGTAGCCTGGATATTATACAAGGTTCGCAGATGGGTTCTCATCTATTCCATCCCCTTTGACCAAGTTAACTCAGAAAAAATTTAAGTTTCAATGGTCTGAAGCATTTGAGAAAAGCTTTCATGAATTGAAAAAGAAGTTGGCTACTACCCAGTATTGACCTTACTAGAAGGGACACAAAACGTTGTTGTATATTGTAATGCATCCAGAGATGGATTGGGTTGTATGTCATACAGAATGGCAAAGTTATAACTTATGCCTCTAGATAGTTGAAAGTTCACAAGAAGAATTATCCAACCAATGATCTAGAGTTGGGTGTCGTAGTATTTTCTTTGAAAACATGGCGTCATTATCTTTATGGTGTTCATGTGGATGTGTTCACCAATCATAGGAGTCTTCAGTATGTGTTTAGTCAGAAATAGGTTAACCTCAAACATAGTAGGTGGTTAGAATTACTGAAAGATTTTGACATGCGTATTCTATATCACCCAAGTAACGCTAATGTTGTTACTGATGCCTTGAGTAGGTTATGTATAGGTAGTACCACCCATGTTGAGGAATAGAAGAGAGAGTTAGCAAAAGATGTGCACAAGCTGGCGCGATTAGGAGTCCGTCTAATGGATTCCACAGAAGAAAGAGTAGTGGTAATGAATGGGGTTGAATCATCTTTAGTGTCTGAGGTTAAAGAGAAATAAGACCAAGACCGTATTTTACATGAATTGAAGGCAAATGTTCATAAGCAAAAAGTAATGGCTTTTGAACAAGGGGGAGATGGTGTATTGAGGTGTTAAGGTATATTGTGTGATTGATTTCAAGGGTAATTCGGATGATTACCTACCTCTTACTGAGTTTGCCTACAACAATAGTTACCATGCTAGCATCCAAATGGCTCCATATGAGGATCGTTATGGGAGAAGATGCAAATTTCCTATTCGATGGCTTGAAGTTGGTAAAGTTGGGTTGATAGGATCATACTTAGTTCATCAAGATATGGTGAAAGTGAGAGTTATCCAAGAAAGGTTGAAAATAGCGCAGAATCGTCGAAAATCCTACACCAATATTAGGATAAAGGAGTTAGTGTTCGAAGTACATGATTAGGTCTACTTGAAAGTTTCACCCCTGAAAGGTGTTATGAGATTTGGTAAGAAAAGGAAGCTTAGTCACCGGTGTATTGGTCCTTATAAAATATCCAAGAGGATTGGCAATGAAGCTTATGAGTTAGAGATACCACAAGAATTAGCACCAGTCCATCCGGTGTTTCACGTCTCCATGTTTAAAAAATATATGGGCAATCCTTTGTTGATCATACCAACTGAAGATATTGGAATCAAGGATAGCTTATCTTATGAGGAGATTCCTGCTAGATGCTAGAGCGCCAAGTTCTCAAGTTGAGAACAAAAGAGGTAGCATCCGTCAAAGTTCTTTGGAGAAATCAGTTTGTTGAGGAAACTACTTGAGAAGTTGAGGAGGATATGAAGAAGAGATACACACATCTCTTCGAATCCGGAGAAGTTCCAAATTAAGGGACTAATCCTTTTCTTTGCATTATTTTTATAAGTTGGCATTTTGTAATTGCATTGTGCTTGTTGGGTGTTTGAAGTTCATGCTTGATGTTACGCCCATAGACTAGTAAGAGTAAGATCATTCGAGGACGAATGTTCCCAAGGGGGAGATATTGTAACACCCCGGAACTACAAAAAACTAGAATTAGAAAGAGTCATTTTTGGAAAGAATGAAAATCTGGAAAAATTGGTTAAATTATGTTAAGTTTGAGTTTTAGGTCAATTTCAAACGACCATAACTCCTAGCTCAGGATAAGTTAGGTGTTCTACAAGATACCGTAGGAAATACCATTGAATTATCTTCCCAACTCCATCAAGTTTGCACGATTTCAAGTTCTTCTGAGGGAGATATGTCCATTTGAAGCTGGGTTGTTTAGTTAAGGAAAGTCAAAATCAGATTTTTAAAGAGTAGTTTGGTCTTTTCCTTACCCAAATTAATTAATTTCATTTTTGATAACTAAGTTTGGGTCTAAAATGATTGGATTCAGTGTACGCTTTTGAAAAACAAGTTAGGGTTTTGAGAGAAGAGAAAAGAAGAGGAGAACGAGGAGAAGAAGCAAGGAATCACCAAGTTCTTGAAGTTTTGCTTGAGGATTTCACCAAGGGTTGATCCCTACAAGGTATGTGAGTTCACATAGCATTGGGTTCATTAACCCACGCAACAAACATGTTTAGTTTAGTATGATTTTCTTCCTAAAAGATTGAGACTCTGATGTTCTTGAGTTATATTCTTGAATTGATTTTGTTCCTAAATTTGGGATGAGATTGAGAAGTTTTTAAGAGTTTACGGTAGATTTTAGAGTTCTGTTTGATTCGATTCTTGTGTACATATGATGGGTATCTGAATCTAAAGAGAATTTCAGAAAGAGAACCGAATTTAGGCAAATTGGTGGGTAAGAAAATGAAGAAGAAACATGTCACACTCGAGAACCATTGTTGTCCCCAAGCGAACTATTGGCCTGGCTTACTTATTCAGCGGAAGACTTTAAGCATTAAGAAAAGAAGTCAAATGCAAGATAACTCAAATGTATCAAACTAAAATCATAATGTTTAAGAAATAAACATTTAACTTAGCCAAAGTGGCAATTCAAATCTGAACATAAGCCAATAAATAGTTAATGACAAAAGAACTAACTGATTGTCTATCTATGAAGCCTCTAAGTAACTGAGATGGATGTCGGGACAAGACCCACGACATCCTAATGAACTAAAATGATAAAGTAATAAAAAGAGGGATCCTCCGGAAAGACATGAGGCTCACCACAGACTCTGAGCGCTTAACTGGATCAACGATGCGCTGGATGATAATCCTAGTTAACTGTATCTGCATCATAAAATGATGCACGCCAACTGGCATCAGTACAATGAATGTATGAGTATGCGAGTTGGAATGCTAAAATGACATAAGCTTAAAAAACTGAATAACTTACCTGGCTCAACTCAACACAACTTAACCGAACTAATTTCAATATAAAGTAGTTTAAATAAATGTAGTATAAAGAAAGGCTTTAAAACATGGTTTTCAACTCTATGTATTTAGAAATACAATAATAACTCTGAATGTATGCAAATATACAATATGAACTTTGTTTGTATATGAAAATACAAATATATCTGATGTATATAAAAATACAAAATACTGTTGTGGGAGTTTCTCTAACCGACAACCACCACTCTGAGCCTAAGTGATGAAACAATGTATTTCCCACGCTGCCAGAACTGTCCTATACTTTCGTCATATAGGATGCCTTAACTAAGTAGATCCACTAGTCTATGCTAAAAACCAACTTAAGGAGTCATCTAAAAAGTATGATCCTTTACTACCCATGATGGCTACATGGTTTATGGAGACTTGAGTTAATATGAACTCACATCCCCATATCAGTGCTCAATACTACTCCCAAAATATACTTAGCTCATATATTTTTAAAACAAACTTCTTTCTTTTGTTTGAGACAATTACTCAAAACTTAGCTTAAAAACTCTCTTGGAATTTGTGTTCCCTTTCTTACTCAAATGTGAAAACATTTTAAACTCTTGGGAATACTTAGTTCCCTTATAGCTTTTTGTGAAATGAACTCAACTTTTTACTTAACTCGAAACTTAAGTCTTAAAACAAAGTAAAAATGTTTGTAAAAGACTTTTGAAAACTTTATAAACTTCTCTTAACTTGACTCTTAACTTTGCTTGAATTGAATTATGGATTCAAGGATTGTGATTTGTGATATGCACAATCTCATGATGTTTAGGATTGTTTTTAGATAGCTAAACATGAGAAAAGATCAAGAAATCACTATCGGGAAACAAGTCTGCGACGTGGAGTTGCATTTATATATTTGATCGTGAAATTTAATTTTGAAACAGAGGATTCCCCGTCCTAACCGTGACGCGGAGCTGAGTTTTGTTCATTGGGGGAGACGTGGACTTGCGTGGCAAAACCTGCTAGACATTATCCTTCTTCGTTTTCCAGCCCCAATTCACCTAAACTCGACTATTTTTCTCAAATTCTTTTTAGATTCAGATACCTAGTATATGTACCCAAGAACCTAACTCAAAACCATCCTAAAACTCAACATAAAGATCTCAAAAACTTCTCAATTCAACCCAATTCAAAAACGAAAACAAATTCGAGATATACATACCAAGAACATCAAACTTTCAACTTTTCTAGGACGAATTTCTCTGAATTAAACATATTTGACCCGTGGGTGAACGAACCCAATGCTATGAAAGTTTCACATCCCTTGTAGGATCGAATCCTTGGCGAATTCCACAACCAAAATCACAAGAACTTGACGAATTGAGTTTCATTTATCCTTTCTCCTCTTTTTTCTTCGCTCAAAGCCCTAGCTTATTTTTTAATTGCATAAACTGAACTGACTCAGTTTATACCACAAATAATTTACTAAAACTGGATTTAATTAATTGGGTAGGGAAATGACTAACCTACCCTTCAAAAATCCGGATTAGAGTTTCTTTATTCGAACAACCCAACTTCAAATGGGCATATCTCACTAATACGAACTCAGAAGAGCGAAAACTCCGCGGCGTTGGAAAGATCCGCGGCGTTGGAAAGATTATTCCAAGATATTTTCTAAAATATCTAGAAACAAACCTAACTAATCCTGATCTAGGAGTTATGTGCATTTGAAGTTGACCAAAAACACCACTTAACATACTTACCAAATTTCCAGAATTTTATATTCCTTCCAAAAATGACTATTTCCAATTTTTAACTTCTTTCTAGTTCTTTCAATTAGCGTGGTGTTACAATATCTCCCCCTTGGGAACATTCATCCTCGAATGATATTACTCTTACTAGGCTAAGAGTGTAACGTATAAGATTCAGCTCAAAAACCCAACAAACAATGCAATTACAACATGCCAACTTATATATTAAAAGGGTATTAAGAATAGAATTAGTACCTTGGTCTGGAACTTCTCTGCATTTGAAGAGATTTGGGTATCTCTTGTTCATATCCTCCTCAGCTTTACATGTAGCTTCCTCAATAAATTGGTTTCTCAAAAGGACTTTTACTGATGCTACTTCCTTTGTTCTTAACATTCAAACATGGCGATCTAGAATCTGAACATGAATCTCCACATAAGACAAGCTGCCCTTGATACCAATATCTTCAGTTGGTATGATAAGTGAACGATCTCCCATGCACTTCTTCAACATGGAAATGTGAAATATCAGATAAACCGCTGCTAACTCTTGTGGTAGCTCTAACTCATAAGCTACATTTCCAACCCTTTTTGATATTCGGTAAGGATTAATATACTTGGGGATAAGTTTTCCCTTCTTACCAAATCTCATAACACCCTTCATGGGTGAAACTTTCAAGTATACCTAATCATCTACTTCAAACTCTACGGCTCTGATCCTAACATTAGTGTAGGATTACTGATGACTCTAGGTTGTTTTCAATCTCTCTTGAATAACTCTCACCTTCTCCATAGCTTGATTGACTAAGTGTGGTCTTAATAACCCAACTTCACCAACTTCAAACCATCCAATGGGAGATCTGAATCTTCTCCCATAAAGAGCTTCATATGGAGCCATTTGGATGCTAGCACGGTAACTATTGTTGTAGGCAAACTCAATGAGAGGTAGGTGATCATCCCAAATACCCTAGAAATCAATCACACAATGTACCTTGATACCTCAAAACACTATCTCCACCTTGTTCAAAAGCCATCTGTTTTTTCTTATGAACACTTGCCTTTAATTCAAGCAATATAGGATCGCGGTCTTGCTTTTCTTTCACTTTTGACACTAATGATGATTCAGCCCCATTCATCACCGCTATTCCTCCTTCAGTGGATTCCATTATTCGAACTCCTAGTCGTTCAAGTCTATGCACCGCTTTTGCTAACTATTTCTTATCTTACTCAAAATGGGCGTGTCACGACCCAAGCCTAGGGCCTACTCGTGACATGGCGAATGAGGAACCCGAAGGAACCCCAAACAAGCCTCTCAAACTTGTCATCACACTTCATCGGTCGCGGAAGTACATTCAACATTAATTAACGGGAAATAGGGACTAAGGGCAAACCATTTCAAAATGACATCATAGAACAAGAGTCATGCTCATTTACAAAATATTTGTCTAACGCACACCTCTACATACATAGATAGGACGGGGGCCATGACATACTACCAACTCCCCTCATAGTCAAAATACAATTGCAAGCTAAAGTCTCAAAACATAGGAGTAGGAAACATAACATAGCCCTCGAATCATTGAGGACTCACCAACAACTCGGATAAGCACCGTACTAGCCACGTGAATGGAGAGAAGGATCAA